>NC_090647.1:345770906-345845906 GCF_040937935.1 Hyperolius riggenbachi | reverse complement strand
CAAGGCCAAAAAGCTAAAATTCTTCAAGGTTTAATTTTACTGCAAAAAAAAAATCACAGGGTACTCTGATTTCAAATTGCAAGGGCATACAATCAACATATAGAAATTAATGAAAGGTGAAAAAGTAAGTTTACAAGATAAATAGCTAAAACAGTGTCACCATTGCTGTAAAAAAAATTGTAGCACCTTCAAATTCTAAAGAAGGTGTAAACTTACTGTCAGCAATATAGTTACCTCTGCTGCGGGAAGCGGCATCACCGCTCCCGCGTCTGACGTCATCTTGCCCGTGGCGGCATCCCCGCAGGCTCCTCGATGCAGGGCTGGCATCTCTTCATTGCACAGGCATAGGATGTCACACGCACGCGACAGGCGGCGTGAACTTTATGCACTGAGGAGGCGAGTCAGCTGACACGCCGGTCAGCTGACCTCGGCTGTCACCTCCGCAGTGCTGATTGGTCGGCTCGCTCTGGGCGGGTCTTGTGGAATAGCTGCCTGTACTTAAAGAGGAACTCCAGTGAAAATAATTTAATATAAAAAGGTGCTTAATTTTTACAATAATTATGTATACATGATTTAGTCAGAGTTTGCTCATTGTAAAATCTTTCCTCTCCCAGATTCACATTCTGACATGTATTACATGGTGACATTGTTACTGTGGGCAGATTATGTAGCTGTTCTGGCTTTAACAGACAGCTATAAACAGCCATTTCCTGTGTGTGTCATTGTTACATTGTGGCAGTTTGCCCAGAGTACCGTACGGTACCAGAGCCTCTTGTGGGAGGGGTTTCAGCACAAAATCAGTCATACAGCGCCCCCTGATGGTCTGTTTGTGAAAATCATTATATTTTTCATGTAAAAGTGGGTATCAGCTACTGATTGGGATAAAGTTCAATTCTTGGTCGGAGTTTCTCTTTAAGCTCGGGGCTTTTAGTAGCTCGTTGTCTGTTGTTGCTTAAACTTTGCAGTAAAAGCTCTCAGACCTTAGTTAGATCCGTGTGTGCTTGATCCGGCAGGACCCCAGGGATTTACACTTAGCTTAGGAATATTATATTATTGTAATTGATTTACTGTGTATGACTCTTTGCCTGAACCTTTGATTATCCTCTCTGCCTCTCGATTCTGTACCTTGCTTATCTGATCTGCTGCCGACCTCGGCCCGACCTCCACTCTGATTTTGCCTGCTGATTCTGTACTTTCACCCATCTGATCTGATACCGACCTCGGCCTGTTTACTTACCTCGATTTTGTCTGACGATTTTGTACTGCTGCTGACCGACCTGTTACTGACCATGCTTGTACGACCACCCTCTGATTAGTGATAGCTCCAGCCACCTAAGGGCTATCACTAAAGGAAGACTCCTAAATATTACTGTGCACTAATACACGTGTGATCACACTCTGAATAAAGTACTGACTACGGTTCTGATAGAGCACGTTCTGATCATCAGATACGCCACTGATCATTACACTTACTCTTTCACTTTGTATGGCCTCCTCCTCCCGATTGCCATACCAGTCCTCTCCAGATAAGTAGTAATTTTTGGCACATTCATTATTCCACTTGGAATGGATGACCAACATTTTTACCACATTTATAAACATTTTAACAAAAACTGCAATTTTAGTATTTTTATTAAAAAAAACAACATAAAAACAGTTGGGAATTATGATTCTAAAAAAATATTGAAGGAGAATTTACTCACATGACCTAGGCTATTTCTTGACCTAAATGCCTGAGCAACTTCAATAACTGATCTCTTCCACCTTCTGTACCATGATTAATGTGACATAAAGCTGGTGTGTTTGTCATCACAGAAGCGAACCCAAAGCTCTCATTCTTGGAGTCCCATCAAACTCCAAAAAGAGGGAAGAAAAAAATGCAACCGTTCTTCTAATCGGTTGCCAAAGTTCAGAGACTTCCTCCTGCAGCTGTTCCATCTAAGTCAACTTCTTCTTAAAATGTTCTTCTCCTGTGTTGTCTCACTGCCAATGCTTTTAGCTAGATCAGTCTAATAATCCAGCGTCCTCAAACTATAATGCATTTAACTTCTCCAGTGAAATAAATCTGTTAGGTACCTTTCTTCTTTTTATGATTCATATCATAAGTGGTATTCTTCTTCCATGCTCAATTAAGGCCAAAAAGCTTAAATTCGTCCACGGTTTATAATAACGCAAAAAAATCGCACGATACTTAAATTTTAAACTGCAAGGGCATACAATCAAAATATTGATATTAGACTGCCTCCTGCAGCTTTTTGATCCAGTCATGCTGCTGGTTCACCTGGACCTTCTAGTGCACACAGATTAAGAGCTACGCGCGCGCGCGCGACAGGCGACAGGACCTTTATGCTAGTAGAAATGGAGTCAGCTGATCAAGCCGATCAGCTGACTTCTGCTATGCTCCGGATTGGCTGAGTGACTGGGGCGGTGCTGTGGAGCGCTCTGAGTATTTATAGGACTTGCCTGTCAGTTGCAAGTTGTCTGCTGTTGCGAATGCTTACGTGTGAGTGCCCAGACCATAGTCAGATCTTATAGTGTGTTAGAACCGGCTGGAGCTGGGAATTCACACTTAGTCAGATTCCGTTGATAGCCTTAAAACATTATTGTATTGTAGACTTGTATACCATCTGTTAGTCTAGTTCCCAGGTGTTGGAACCAAGGACTCCACACCTAGACTAGGAGATTACTACTGTTCACCTGTTAGTCTAGTTCCCAGGTGTTGGAACCAAGGACTCCACACCTAGACTAGGATTGTTATATATTACTGTTTACCTGTTATGATCTCTGGCTTTCCTGACCACTCTCCTGCTTACTGATTCGGTACTTCCGCCTATCTGCTAAACTGTTGCCGACACTGCCTGTACATGGATACCGAATCAGTCTTCCGTCTCTGTACTTTATCTGTCCGTATGTTGCTGACCTTGCTTGTCTGACCTTTCTGGCTGTCACCTAACCCTCAGGTGATCAGCCTTACTGTACTGTTTGTGACATTTGCTCCTCATGTGTTCATTAGCTGCAAGCTCAGTCTTATGGTCACCTGCTCCTCAGGAGATCATCTTGCAGCACAGTCAGTGGTCCCTGCCCCTCAGGGGTCCACTGACTGCAGTACAGTCTGATTCCCTGCTCCTCAGGGAATCCTCAGCTGCTGTACAGTCTGATCCCCTGCTCCTCAAGGAATCCCTGGCTGCAGTACAATCATATTGTCTCATTCCACCAGTTATCACCCTTGCAGTCCTGTCAATGGTCCCTGCTCCTCAGGTGTCCACTGGCTGCAGTTCAATCTGAATTCCCTGCTCCACAGGGAATTCTTTGCTGCAGTCCAGTCTGTATTTCCTTCTCCTCAGGAGATCATCTTGCAGCACAGTCAGTGGTCCCGGCCCCTCCGGAGTCCACTGGCTGCAGTACAGTCTGATTCCCTGCTCCTCAGGGAATCCTTGGCTGCAGTAGTGTCTGTATCTCCCGTTTCTCGGGAGATAACTTCTCCTATTACTGTTGCACCAAACACAATACCACATTACGTGTCCTGTGTCTAGCTATACTAGTATTATTGGTGATTCTGCAGATCACCACATAATCAGGTATAGCATCTGTATTATTGGTGATACTGCAGATCACCAATAATCAGAAAAAAATCAGTGTTTCTGACACCAATCGTCACAGTATGATACTCAGATTTCAAACTGCAAGGCCATACAATCAAAATATTGATATTAGACTGCCTCCTGCATCTGTTCGATCCAGTCAATTTCTCTTAAAATGCTCCTCTTCTGTGTAGTGTCATTGCTAATGCTTTCAGCTAGATCAGTCGATTAAACCAGCATCCTCAAGTTATGTAGCATTTAACTTTTCCAGTGAAATAAATCTGTCCGGTACCTTCCTCCTTTTTATGATAATTAAATCATAAGTGGTATTTTTCTTCCATGCTCCATTTAAGCCTAAAATCTTGAATTCTTCCAGGGTTTATAATAGCGCAAAGATTTGTATGATACTCAGATTGCAAACTGCAAGGGCATACAATCTAAATACTGATTTTAGACTGCCTCCTGCAGCTGTTCGATCCAGTCAATTTCTCTTAAAATGCTCCTCTTCTGTGTAGTGTCATTGCTAATCCTTTCAGCTAGATCAGTCGATAAATGCAGCATCCTCAAACGATGTAGCATTTAACTTTTCCAGTGAAATAAATCTGTCAGGTACCTTCCTCCTTTTTATGATTTAAATCATAAGTGGTATTCTTCTTCCATGCTCCATTTAGGCCAAAAAGCTGAAATTCTTTCAGAGTTTATAATAGGGCAAAAAATTGCATGATACTCAGATTTCAAACTGCAAGGGCATACAATCAAAATATTGATATTAGACTGCCTCCTGCACCTGTTCGGTCCACTCAACTTCTCTTAAAATGTTCCTCTTCTGTGTTGTCTCACTTCTAATGCTTTTAGCTAGATTAGTCTAATAATCCAGCGTTCTCAAGCTATGTAGCATTCAACTTCTCCGGTAAAATACATCGGTCAAGCACCTTCCTTATCTCTAGGAAATGCTGCATGAGTGCTCTTTTTCTTCCACACTTCATCAAGGCCAAAAAGCCTAAATTCTTCAAGGTTGGATTTTACCGCAACAAATCGCACGATACTCGGATTTCAAATTGCAAGGGCATACAATCAACATATTGACATTAATTAAAAGTGAAAAAGTAAGTTTACACGATAAATAGCTAAAACAGTGTCACCACTGCTGTAAATAACAATTGTAGCACAATTAAATTCTAAACCAGGTGCAAACTTACTCTTTCACTTTGTATGGCCACCTCCTCCCCAATGCCATACCAGTCCTCTCCAGATAAGTAGTAATTTTTTGGCACATTTATTATTCCACTTGGAATGGATGACCAAAAATGTTGCCACATTTATTAACATTTTAACAAAAACCTCAATTTTAGTATTTTTTTAAACCGATAAAAACAGTTGGGCATTATGATTCAAAAAAAAATATTGAAGGAGAGTATACTCACATGACCTAGGCTATTTCTTGACCTAAAAGCCTGAGCAACTTCAATAACTGATCTCTTCCACCTTCTGTACCATGATTTATGCGACATAAAGCTGGTGTGTTTGTCATCTCAGAAGCGAATCCAAAGCTTTCATTCTTGGAGTCCCATCAAACTCCAAAAAGAGGGAAGAAAAAAATGCAACCGTTCTTCTAATCGGTTGCCAAAGTTCAGAGACTTCCTCCTGCAGCTGTTCCATCTAAGTCAACTTCTCCTTAAAATGTTCTTCTCCTGTGTTGTCTCACTGCCAATGTTTTTAGCTAGATCAGTCTAATAATCCAGCATCCTCAAACTATGTGGCATTTAACTTCTCCAGTGAAATAAATCTGTTAGGTACCTTCCTTCTTTTTATGATTCATATCATAAGTGGTATGCTTCTTCCATACTCCATTGAGGCCAAAAAGCATAAATTCTTCCAGGGTTTATAATAACGCAAAAAAATTGCACGATACTTAGATTTCAAACTGCAAGGGCATACAATCAAAATATTGATATTAGACTGCCTCCTGCAGCTATTCGATACAGTCAATTTCTCTTAAAATGCTCCTCTTCTGTGTAGTGTCATTGCTAATCCTTTCAGCTAGATCAGTCGATTAATCCAGCATCCTCAAGCGATGTAGCATTTAACTTTTCCAGTGAAATAAATCTGTCAGGTACCGACACATTTCAGCAGCAGCAGCAGCATCTGACCCTCCTGCCCATCCAGCAGCAACATTAGCACACCAGCAGCAGCAGTAGCAACTCACTGTCCCCCCCCCCCCCGGCAGCCAGTCCTCAGTGGCCTCATCAGCTCCCTCCACAGTGGCCTCCTCATCCTCCCGTGCAGGCGAATGCCGCCAGACCCTGCTCAGTGAGTCATTCCCCGGTGTGACCAAGGTGCTGCCTCCCGCCCACAGGTGCATCCGGGTGCTCTACGGGTTGCTTGCCCGGGCCTCCCAGCTCCTGCCATATTCCTTTGTGCAGCAAGGGAGTGACATGAGAGTGCTGCTGCAGTTTAGGATCCCGGATTGGCAAGTCCCCAGCCGCCACTACTTCTCCCGCAGGGCGATCCCAGCACTGCACCGCTTTGCCATGGCGAACGTGGACCGCGCACTCGATCATGCCATGAGTGCGCGGATCCACATAACCATGGATTAATGATGCAGCCGTTTTGGAACAGACCGCTATCTGTCCTTTACTGCCCACTGGGTCAGCCTGGTGGAAAGCCCGAGCAAGGAAGCAGCAGGTCCACCCTCGGGCGAATCAGTGGCAGCAGCGGCACCAGTCGCCCAGTATGTGGTGCCACCGTGCGGGGTCAGGGGTGAAGCAGCAGCTTCCACCGCCAAGCGATCCCATCTGAACAGCAGCGTGAAGGCCCGCCACTGCCAAGGGCTGCTGGAGATGAGAAGCCTGGGGAAAAACAGCAGCCAACGTGCTCCGGTACCTCAGGGAGCAGGAAAAGATGTGGCTGACCCCCAAAGGCCTCACAGTCGGATTGGTGGTGTCCGACAATGCCGCCAACCTGCTGGCTGCCATCAGCAGGGGTGACTTGGTCCACGTCCCCTGCTTGGCCCACGTCCTCAACCTGGTGGAGCAAAAGTTTATGCGCACCTACCAGGGGATGGAGGAGCTGTTAGAAGCAACGCAGAAAATTGTGCGCACTTTCCGCCGCTCATCTGTTGCCACATCAAAACTGGCAGACATCCTGCAGCTCAAGGGCCTGCCACGACACCGCCTCGTCATATATGTGCCAACTCGCTGGAACTCCACCCTGGTGATGTTGGAGCGGCTGGTTGAGCAGAGGAGGGCTGTCCAACGCTACATCTATGATGCCACTGTCGCCGGCAGCACCACCAAACTCCAGCTCCTCACCATCGCACAGTGAGGGCAGATGCAGCAGGTCTGCTTGGTGTTGGCTCCCTTCCTGCAGGGAACCAACCTGGTGGGCGAAGAACGGGCATCCCTCTGCCAGTGGGTGCCCTTTGTTTGTCTGCTGGACAGGGCACTTGGCGATTTGGTGGATTTGGGAGAGGAGGCCCTGAAGCAGCTGGAACAGCAGCCGCTTACGCAGTCCACTGCTGCACAGGTATTTGAGTCCCTGGAGGAGGATGAGGAGGAGTTGGAGGTGCTGGACGTTGCTGCTGAGGGGGAACAGCGGAGCGCAGCAGCAGTGGTGCGAGGGTGGAGAGAGGAGGAAGAGGCTCAGGAGCCAGAGGAGGAGGAGGACACTGACCCTGATGTCTCTGTTGGATGGACCACCCTGCTCCCCATGGCAGCGCACATGCTGCGCTGCCTGCACACAGACTCCAGGGTCAAGCAGATGCAAGCGAGGGAGGACGCCTGCATCAGTATGATCCTGGACCCATGGCTGAGGGGGAGGTGGGATCAGTTGCTGCCTACTAGAGACCGTGACCAGCGAACAAGGGAATTGCAGGAGATCCTTGTACGGCGATTGGAGGAAGCCTTCCCCCAGCCTTCCACCCCCTCTGTCCCTGTCCAGCCAGCACAGCAGCCGGTGCCTGCGGCCAGCAGCAGCGTCAGGCGCACAGGAGACCTGCTGTCATTGACGCAGGTGTTCTACATGAAGGTAGAGCAGCCGAGAGAGGAGGTGCGTGCAGCAGCCAGCTTCTCTCAAAGTCACAGCCAGCGCATGACCCGGATGGTGGCCGACTACATGGCGTCCTTCAGTGGGCTTGACCCCGGCAGCGCGGAGCCTGTGGACCCCATGGAGTACTGGGTGGAGCACTTGAACATCTGGAGTGAGCTAGCGCAGTACGCCCTGGAAGAATTGTCTTGCCCCCGTTCCAGCTTGCTGTCCGAGAGGAGCTTCAGTGTGGCCGGTGGCGTGGTCACCGAGAAGCGCTCTCGTCTGTCCCCAGAGGGTGTGGACAGGCTCCCATTTCTTAAGATAAACCAGGCCTGGATTGAAGGCACGTTCCAGGCACCTGTTGTCGGCGACAGGAGGACATGAGGTGCCTGGGAATTATTCTTTGACAACAACCTTCAGTCCCTGGGTCCTGATAATTTGGCCTGGTTTTTCTTTAGTTGCTATGGTACTAACGCTACGTACCATGGCCGTGACATGCCTGCTGCTGCCACACGTCACTCCTCCTCCTGCTGTATTTATTTATTTATGAATTTATTTATGTATTTATTGTATTTATAAAGCACCAACATATTACGCCACGCTGATTTTTATCCTCCTGCTGTCTGTGGTCCCACCGCCAGGGTCCACAGAATGCATTGCCTGCTGCCATACGTCACTCCTCCTCCAGCTGTATTTATCCTCCTGCTGTCTGTGTTCCCACCTCCAGGGTCCACAGAATTATGCGCTGCTGCCATGCGCCACCAGCTATTACGCCACTACAATAGCTATATACTGTTGTAAAAAAATTCGGAGGTGTCTGGGTTGAAAACTGTGCTGTCCCAGTTGTGCATTGGACATAATGTGGGCTTCACGACTGCTGTCTGGAACCTCCTGATGTTGGTGTTTATTTACAGCCGTGGTACCAACGCAAAGTACCATGGGCCCGTTACATTGCCTGATGCCACACATCACTCCTCCTCCTCCTGATGCTGCTGCTGTATTTATCCTCCTGCTGTCTGTGTTCCCACCGCCAGGGTCCACAGAATACATTGCCCGCTGCCATACGTCACTCCTCCTCCAGATGTATTTATCCTCCTGCTGTCTGTGTTCCCACCGCCAGGGTCCACAGAATTATGTGCTGCTGCCATGCGCCACCAGCTATTACGCCACGACAATAGCTATACTGTTGTAAAAAAAAAATAATAATTCTGAGGTGTCTGGGTTTAAAACTGTGCTGTCCCAGTTGTGTTGCTTGGACACAATGTGGGCTCCACGACTGCTGTCCGGAACCTCCTCCTGATCTTGCTGTTTATTTACAGCTGTGGTACCAACGCTAAGTACCATGGCCCTGTTACATTGCCTGCTGCCACACGTCACTCCTCCTCCTCCTGCTGCTGTTGCTGTATTTATCCTCCTGCTGTCTGTGTTCCCACTGCCAGGGTCCACAGAATACATTGCCTGCTGCCATACGTCACTTTTTTTGTTTTTGTTTAATTACACCTATTTAAATTTGATTTCTCTTTAAAAAAAACGCATCCGAATTCGCAAACACAATTTTTTTCCCAAATTTTGTTACCGGCCCCGAACCGAATTCGAATCCGAACCGAATTTTGGCAAACGCAACTGAATCCGAATTTTCCCCTGATCCGAATTCGGATGAACCCGAATCGAATTTTGGTACATTCGAGCATGCCTGCAAACAGCAATAGGAAGAACACCTGAGCTAAACCACACAAAAGAAAAGCCACCGTCCTTCTCCTCTTCCTCCTTCAGGTGCAGCATCTTCAGCCGCTTTCTCCCCTGCACTTTCACAGCCACCCTCCTCCACTCTGCCTCTGCCCTTGAGTGGTTCCTGCTCCCCTGCCCACAGCAGCCAGGTGTCCGTGAAGGAAATGTTTGAGCGGAAGAAGCCAATTTCTGCCAGTCGACCCCTTGTCTGCCGTCTGACAGCTGGCGTGGCAGAACTATTAGCTCGCCAGCTATTACCATACAAGCTGGTGGACTCTGAGGCTTTCTGTAAATTTGTGGCCATTGGGACACCGCAGTGGAAGATACCAGGCCGCACTTATTTTTCTAGAAAGGCGATACCCAAACTGTACCGTGAAGTTCAGAGGCAAGTGGTGTCATCTCTGGCGAACAGCGTTGGGTCAAGGGTCCACCTGACCATGGATGTCTGGTCTGTCAAGCACGGTCAGGGCCGCTACATTACTTACACAGCCCATTGGGTCAACCTGGTGAACAATGGCAAGCAGGGAGTACGTGGCTGCGCAGCGGACCAACTAGTGACACCTCCACGGCTTGCAGGCAGGCCTCTTGCCACCTCCTCTCCTTCTCCTCCTACTCCTCCTGCTACATCCTGCGACTGCTGTCCAAAACCTCCTGATCTTGGTGTCTTTATTTACAGCTGTGGTACCAACGCGCTAAGTACCATGGCCCAGTTACATTGCCTGCTGCCACACGTCACTCCTCCTCCTGCGACTGCTGTATTTATTTATTTATTCATTAATTTATTTATGTATTTATTGTATTTATAAAGCGCCAACATATTACACCACGCTGATTTTCATCCTCCTGCTGTCTGTGTTCCCACTGCCAAAGTACACAGAATACATTGCCTGCTGCCATACGTCACCCCATCCTCCTCATGATGTATTTATCCTCCTGCTATCTGTGTTACCACCACCAGGGTCCACAAAATTATGCACTGCTGCCATGCACCACTAGCTATTACGCCACTACAATAGCTATACTGTTGTAAAAAAAAATAAAACATTCTGAGGTGTCTGGGTTGAAAACTGTGCTGTCCCAGTTGTGCATTGGACACAATGTAGGCTTCACTACTGCTGTCCGGAACCTCCTCCTGATCTTGCTGTTTATTTACAGCCGTGGTACCAACGCTAAGTACCATGGGCCCCGTTACATTGCCTGCTGCCACACGTCACTCCTCCTCCTGCTGCTGCTGTATTTATCCTCCTGCTGTCTGTGTTCCCACCGCCAGGGTCCACAGAATACATTGCCTGCTGCCATACGTCACTTTTTTTTGTTTTTGTTTAATTACACCTAATTAAATGTGATTTCCCTTTTAAAAAAAACCGCATCCGAATTCGCGAACACACATTTTTTACCAAATTTTGGTACCGACCCCGAACCTCCTCTCCTTCTCCTCCTACTCCTCCTGCTACATCCTCTTTGCTGTCATCATCCTCCTCCTCCTTGGCTGAGTGGCAGTTCAACTCTAGTGGTGCTGCCATCTCCTCTCCCGCTACACAGCCCCATCTCCCCAGAGCCTATGCCGCATGCCAGGTATGACGGTGTCACACCATCTTAAACATGTCTTGCCTTAAAGCAGAGAGTCACACTGGACCAGCTCTCCTGGCTGCTCTTAACAAACAGGTGGAGCACTGGCTGACCTCGCACCAGCTGGAGATCGGCAACGTGGTGTGTGACAATGGCAGCAATCTCCTTTCCACTTTGAATTTGGGAAAGCTGACACATATACCCTGCATGACACACGTGTTGAATCTGGTCTTTCAAAGATTTGTGTCAAAGTACCCAGTCTTAGAGGGCATCCTAAAGCAGGCCAGGAAGTTGTGTGGGAATTTCAGTCGGCCTTGCCCGGCCATGGCACGCTTTGCGGACATTCAGTGGAGAAACAACTTGCCTGGAATTCGACCCTGCTCATGTTCTCTTGCCTGCTAGAACAGGAGAAAGCCGTCACCCAGTACCTGTACAATTACAGTAGAAGGACACAATCTGGGGAGATTGGGATGTTCTGGCCACCGAACTGGACACTGATGCGAAATGCATGCAGGCTCATGTGGCCGTTTGAGGAGGTGACCAACCTGGTGAGTTGCACTGAAGGCACCATCAGCGACTTGATCCCCTATGCTTACTTCCTGGAGCGTGCCATGCGTAGAGTGGTGGATCAAGCTGTGGAGGAGCGTGAAGAGGAAAAGTTACGGCAGGAAGAGTTGTGGGTGCAATTTTCATCTGAACCAGTTATTTCCTCAACACCTGCGGCAGCACTGAGGAGGGAGGAGAAGGAAGAAGAGGAGTCATGTGGGGAAGAAGAGGAGTCAGACTCGGATGATGAGAAAGGTGTTTCTGTGGAGGAGGAAGAGGCGGCGGCAGAAGAACAACCGCAGCAGCCGTCACAGGGGGCTTGTGCTGCTCCACGTTCCCATGGTATTGTTCGTGGCTGGGGGGAGGAAGAGGACTTACGTAACATCACTCAGGAAGAGCAAGAGGAGATGGATAGTTCGTCTGGATCTGACTTTGTGCAGATGGCGTCTTTCATGCTGAGCTGTACTGGGTGGCCACGCTACTACACCCTCGGTACAGGCACAAAGTGGCGGGCCTGTTACCAACTCACCTGAAGGCAGAAAGGATGCAGCACATGCAGAACAAGCTTGCAACTATGCTTTACAATGCGTTTAAGGGTGATGTCACAGTACAACGCAATAAAGGTACCACTGCCAGTAATCCTCCTACCATGTCCACACAGGCAAGGACAGGACGCTCCAGCTATCTCATGGTGATTTTGGACATGCAGACATTCTTCAGTCCAACGCCTTGCTATAGCCCTTCGTGATCCACCCTCCACCAATGCCTGGACCGGCAGGTAGCCGACTACCTGGCCTTAAGTGTGGATGTAGACACTGTGAGCAACGATGAACCCTTGGACTACTGGGTGCGCGGGCTTGACCTGTGGCCAGAGCTGTCCCAATTTGCCATCCAACTTCCGTCTTGCCCTGCCGCAAGCGTCCTGTCAGAAGGGACCTTCAGTGCAGCTGGAGGCATTGTCACTGAGAAGAGAAGTCGCCTAAGTCACAAAAGTGTTCAGTACCTCACCTTTATCAAAATGAACGAGGCATGGATCCCGGAGGGCTACTGCCCACCCAAAGACTAAGTCAGTCCCCACACACAGCATCTCTGCTTGCACGCCGTGTGACTGGCTGCCTGCCCCAAGACTAAGTCGCTCCCCACACAGCACCTCTGCCCGCCGGTTGCTTGACTGCCTTCTCCGCTACCACCAACAGGGTCCAGGACCCAAGGCGGATTTTTTAGGCCACTGCTAGCAGCGGCCGCTATAATAATTTTTCTGGGCGTTGTGACAGGGTGTCAAAATGTTTAGCCGAGAAAGTGCTGGATGGGGTATATATTACACCAGGATTCATGTGTTAAGGCTCCAGGAATATTGTGGTTGTCTTCCTTCCTGAAGCCTGTTGGGAAAGAAGGAAACCAGTGTAGGGTCCTGGAGCTGGTCAGGGAAGAGTTGGGTGGGTTCCCTAACCACCCGGAGCCAGTCCGGGTTTTATATATCTGTGTGCTGATCACACAGGTGGAGTATTTAAGTCAGCAGGCCTGACATAGGGAAAGCTTCCTGTATGCAGTCTGCCTGAAAGCTGCAAAGGAAAAGGAGCTCTGACAGTGGCTACAAATGTCCTGAAATCTGCTAAAAACTGTAAGTTGCTCTGGTTTTTACTGACTATGATCACTTTTGTTGCTAGAATAGACAGTACAAAGGAGTGAGATAGGCAGGAGCCAGACGGCTTTGTTTTGTTTTTCCTTTTTGTTTGTTGTTTTAGAGCAACTTATGAATAAATCCGGAGCAACATACTGGCTGGTTTGATCCCTGCAAGCGAGTGTACCATTTCACAATTGGTGCTCGGATGCGGGCAGAAAGATTCCCTACCAAACGCATTTCATCTAGCAAGTTGGTTGCATTGCATCACATCTGCTATTTGAAAAACGATGGAAGATCTGGTGTTACGTTTGGCTCAACTTAGTAAGGCCCAGCAAAAAGCAAATGTACTTCAGCGGGAGACTAATGCACAGCAGGCTGCCCAGCAGGAGCCGCTGGCTGCACAGCAGGCTGCCCAGCAGGAGGCGCAGCAGGAAATTGTACGTTTGTTGAGTGCTCAGGTGACAGCCTTAGCTGAGGCAGCAGATAGTGATAGGCAAGTGCAAGCTGAAGCTGCCAGGAAAGACAGAGAAACCCTTGCAGAGGTTCTGCAACAGCTAAACTTGCGCCAGGAAGAATCTGGCATGGCCACTGGTAACAGTGGGTTGGTTAAAGCAAGCCATTTTCTCCAAAGATGACTCCACACGATGATGTCGAAGCATTTTTGAATACCTTTGAGCGTACAGCAGAGTGAGAGGTGTGGCCTAAGACCCAGTGGGCAGGGCTGGTTGCTCCATTTCTAACGGGTGATTCTCAGAAAGCCTATTTTGATTTGTCTGCTGAGGATGCTCAGGACTATGAGAAACTAAAACTAGAAATCCTCCGCCGGCTGGGTGTCACTCCAGCTGTGCGGGCCCAACGAGTGCACCGTTGGAATTGCCTGCCTAATAAGTCCCCCAGGTCACAGATGCATGATCTGATCTATCTTGTGCGAAAATGGTTACAACCTGAGATACTCACTGCACCCCAGATTGTAGAAAGGGTCACGATGGATCGGTTCTTGATGGCTCTTCCGCATGAATTAAGAAAGTGGGTTAGTCATGCTGATCCAAAGTCCGCAGATGAGTTGGTTGAGATGGTGGAACGCTACCTAGCGGCAGAAGGGTTTTTGGCGGGTGTGTCAGTTCCAGAAAACTTACCTACAAAACGGCGCCTGCCAGCCGCACCTGGAAGAGGCACATCACCCCTAAGTTCTCCTGGGGGATCTAAAACATGGATGAAGACCAACATGCATACCAGGTTTTCGAAAGATACGCTACCAGGCTCCAGTATCCAATGCTGGCGGTGTCAAGCGTGGGGGCATGTGGCTGCCAGGTGTCCTACAGTCACAGAGCCCATGGAGTGAGGAGCAGCACGGCGAATATCCTTCTTTGCCCATCCAGCGTGTCTGACATCTGCTGTGGCCCACATGGCACTGGTCAAAGTGGGTGGAAGGAGTGTGCAGGCCTTACTGGACTCTGGGAGCCTAGTTACACTGATACATTCAGATCTGGTAGCACCAGACTAGATGAAGAAACAGTGTATTGGTGTTTTGTGCATACATGGTGATGCAAAGAGTTATTGTACAGCTGTGGTCCCAATTGAAACCCAGTTTGGTGTAATATCCCATGACGTTCGGAAGTCTCAGCTGTAAGACTGGCCCCAGTTGAGCCTGACCAATTCCCTCTCTCTGTGTTAGTTGGGGACACTGAAAGGCCCCAGGAGGCTGTGGAAGACTCACCTATGCCGGAACTGGAGTATTGTCAGGATAACTTTGGCACGTCCCAGTTAAGGGATCCAACGTTATCTCATGCTTGGGAAAATGCGGCCATGATTAACCACTTGCCGACCGCACGCTTATACCGTGCGTCGGCAAAGTGGCAGCTGCCGGACCAGCGACGCAGTACTGCGTCGCCAGCTGCAGGCTGATTAATCAGGAAGCAGCCGCTCGCGCGAGCGGCTGCTTCCTGTCAAATCACGGCGGGGGGCTCCGTGAATAGCCTGCGGGCCGCCGATGGCGGCTCGCAGGCTAAATGTGAACACAAGCGGAAATAATCCGCTTTGTTTACATTTATACGGCGCTGCTGCGCAGCAGCGCCGTAAGGCTGATCGGCGATCCCCGGCCAATCAGCGGCCGGGGATCGCCGCCATGTGACAGGGGACGTCCTGTCACTGGCTGCACAGGACGGATAGCGTCCTGTGCAGCCTCGATCACCGGGGGGGGAGCAGGTAGGAGAGGGAGGGGGGAATTTCGCCGCGGAGGGGGGCTTTGAGGTGCCCCCCCGCCAGCCACACGCAGGCAGAAGAGATCAGACCCCCCCTGCACATCATCCCCATAGGGGGGAAAAAGGGGGGGCAATCTGATCTCTCTGCCTGCACCCTGATCTGTGCTGGGGGCTGTAGAGCCCACCCAGCACAGATCACTAAAAACAGCGCTGGTCCTTAAGGGGGGGTAAAGGGTGGGTCATCAAGTGGTTAATGGTGTTGCTCAGAGTACAGGATTGGAGAATGTGTATCCTCACTTTGTTGTCAACCACAACCTCCTTTATCGTGTTGATAATATAAGAGGTGAAATGGTGGAACAACTGGTTGTTCCTAGTTCACACAGAAAAATTGTGCTTGACCTGGCTCATAAAAATCCAATGGGAGGACACTTGGCAGCTGAGAAGACTCAGCTACGTGTTCTCCGAAGGTTTTTTTGGCCTGGGGTATTTGCTGAAATCAAACGTTATTGTGAGTCTTGCCCAGAATGTCAGTTGACGTCCCCTGCTCCTCATTTCCGGGACCCCTTGGTACCACTACCCATCATTGAGGTACCTTTTTACCAGATTGCGATGGATCTGGTGGGGCCCCTGGTGAAGTCTGCAAGGGACATCAATACATTCTGGTGGTGTTAGACTACGCCACAAGATATCCAGAGGCGATTCCCTTACGGAATACATCAGCTAAAACAATTGCCCAGGAACTGTTTCACATGTTTGCTAGAACAGGCATTCCCAAAGAGATCCTGACAGACCAGGGAACGCCCTTTATGTCTAGGGTAATGAAAGATTTGTGTAAATTACTGGGTATACAACAATTAAGGACATCAGTCTACCACCCTCAAACTGATGGGTTGGTAGAGCGATTCAATAAGACTCTCAAAAGTATGTTAAAAAAGGTGGTTGATGCAGACGGGAGAGACTGGGATTGCCTACTCCCTTACTTGATGTTTGCAGTTCGTGAGGTACCTCAGTCATCTACTGGGTTTTCCCCGTTTGAGCTTTTGTACGGGCGACACCCCCGGGGACTTCTAGATATTGCAAAAGAGTCGTGGGAAGAGGAGCCTTCTCCTCACCGCTCAGTTGTGGAACATGTTTTACAGATGCAGGACCGCATCACAGCAGTAATGCCCATTGTTCTGGAGCATATGAGGCAGGCTCAAGAAGCCCAGAGTCACATATATAATCGGGAAGCCAGACTCAGGGTTTTTGAGCCAGGTGATCGGGTCCTGGTTCTGGTTCCCACAGCTGAAAGTAAATTTTTAGCAAAGTGGCAAGGTCCCTATGAAATTGTGGAAAAAGTGGGGGATGTGAATTATAAAGTACACCAACCGGAAAAACGAAAAAAGATACAGATCTATCATGTTAATTTGATCAAGGCCTGGAAGGACCCTTTAGTCTCAATGGCAGCTGAGCGTCTCAGTCCTTCACTCCTGGGAGGAATTCCTGAGGTGAAGGTCTCGGAGGATTTATCTGGGTCACAAGCCCAATAAGTAAAAGAATTCCTCCTTAGAAATGCTGACGTGTTTTCAGATTTACCAGGTTGCACTCATGTCATTAAGCATGATATTGTTACAGATCCACAAGCTCGAGTTCGCTTGAAGCCATACCGTATTCCTGAAGCCCGCAGGCAGGCAGTAGCGGGGGAAATTCAGAGAATGTTGGAGCTAGGGGTTATTGAACCGTCACATAGTGAGTGGAGTAGCCCTATTGTCTTGGTACCAAAGCCTGATGGTTCATTGCGGTTTTGCAATGATTTTCGTAAACTTAACGAGGTCTCGAAGTTCGACACTTATCCGATGCCACGGGTGGATGAGTTAATAGAAAGATTAGGGCCAGCGAGGTACATTACCACCCTGGATCTAACCAGAGGGTACTGGCAGATTCCACTTACTCCAACTGCCAGAGAGAAGACAGCATTTTCTACCCCACAGGGCTTATTCCAATATGTGCGAATGCCGTTTGGGCTTCATGGGGCCCCAGCCACCTTCCAGAGGCTGATGGATGAGATCCTCAGACCACACCAGCGGCGTACCTTGACGATGTTGTAATATTCAGTTCGGACTGGGAAAGTCATCTTCCCAAAGTTCAAGTTGTGATAAACTCTGTTCGGCAGGCTGGTCTGACTGCTAATCCAAAGAAATGTGCCCTGGGCTTCGAAGCGGCACGATACTTAGGGTACATTATTGGAAAAGGCCTCATCAGACCCCAGGCTCAAAAGGTACAAGCAATCAAGGAATGGCCTCAACCTTGCACAAAAAAAACAGGTCAGGACATTTTTGGGCATGGTAGGATATTACCAGAGGTTTGTCCCAGATTTTGCCACCATAGCTGCCCCACTTACCGACCTAATCAAAGGCAAAAGCTCAGGGGGAATTACTTGGAACAAAGATGCTGAGGTTGCATTCTGTAGACTCAAGGAAGTGTTATGCAGTGGGCCAGTCTTGATTGCTCCTGATTTCAAAAGAAAGTTTGTGGTACAAACGGATGCTTCCAATGTGGGCCTAGGAGCTGTGTTGTCACAGATGGTGCAGGGAGAGGAGCATCCAAAAGACAAACAAAGACAAACACTTATATAGCGCTTTTCTCCTGTCAGACTCAAAGCGCCAGAGCTGCAGCCACTAGGACGCGCTCTATAGGCAGTAGCAGTGTTAGGGAGACTTGCCTAAGGTCTCCTGCTGAAATAGGTGCTGGCTTACTGAACAGGCAGAGCCGAGATTCGAACCCTGATCTCCCATGTCAGAGGCAGAGCCCTTAACCATTACACTATCCAGCCACTGCAGTGGTATACTTGAGTAGAAAATTAACTCCGGCTGAGAAAAACTATAGTATTGTGGAGCGTGAGTGTTTAGCCATCAAATGGGCCTTGGAGGCGTTACGATACTATCTGCTTGGCCGTAGGTTTCGTTTGGTGACTGATCACTCTCCCCCTTACCTGGATGGCACAAGCAAATGGTCAGAATGCGAGAGTGACTCGCTGGTTTCTGTCTCTACAAGACTACAACTTTTCAGTGGAGCACAGGGCAGGAAAGCTGCAGGCTAATGCTGAT
The DNA here is from genome assembly GCF_040937935.1 of Hyperolius riggenbachi. NCBI lineage: Eukaryota > Metazoa > Chordata > Amphibia > Anura > Hyperoliidae > Hyperolius > Hyperolius riggenbachi. The sequence continues at coordinate 345,827,545 of NC_090647.1, read as the reverse complement.
GCTCTCTCCCGCACTTATTGTATGTTTATGAAAAGTGTTCGTACCCACGGGTTCGAACAGAGGGGGGAGGTATGTGACAGGGTGTCAAAATGTTTAGCCGAGAAAGTGCTGGATGGGGTATATATTACACCAGGATTCCAGCAATTCATGTGTTAAGGCTCCAGGAATATTGTGGTTGTCTTCCTTCCTGAAGCCTGTTGGGAAAGAAGGAAACCAGTGTAGGGTCCTGGAGCTGGTCAGGGAAGAGTTGGGTGGGTTCCCTAACCACCCGGAGCCAGTCCGGGTTTTATATATCTGTGTGCTGATCACACAGGTGGAGTATTTAAGTCAGCAGGCCTGACATAGGGAGAGCTTCCTGTATGCAGTCTGCCTGAAAGCTGCAAAGGAAAAGGGGCTCTGACAGTGGCTACAAATGTCCTGAAATCTGCTAAAAACTGTAAGTTGCTCTGGTTTTTACTGACTATGATCACTTTTGTTGCTAGAATAGACAGTACAAAGGAGTGAGATAGGCAGGAGCCAGACGGCTTTGTTTTGTTTTTCCTTTTTGTTTGTTGTTTTAGAGCAACTTATGAATAAACCCTGAGCAACATACTGGCTGGTTTAACCACCCTGGCGTTCTGATTAAATCGCCAGGGTGGCTGCGGGAGGGTTTTTTTTAAATAAAAAAAAAACTATTTCATGCAGCCAACTGAAAGTTGGCTGCATGAAAGCCCACTAGAGGGCGCTCCGGAGGCGATCTTCCGATCGCCTCCGGCGGCAAGAGATAACACGGAAGGCCGCAATGAGCGGCCCTCCGTGTTTCGCTTCCCTCGTCGCCATGGCGACGAGCGGAGTGACGTCATGGACGTCAGCCGACGTCCTGACGTCAGCCGCCTCCGATCCAGCCCTTAGCGCTGGCCGGAACTGTTTGTTCCGGCCACGCTGGGCTCGGGCGGCTGGGGGGACCCTCTTTCGCCGCTGCACGCGGCGGATCGCCGCGCTGCAGCGGCGATCAGGCAGCACACGCGGCTGGCAAAGTGCCGGCTGCGTGTGCTGCTTTTTATTTGGTTGAAATCGGCCCAGCAGGGCCTGAGCGGCAGCCTCTGGCGGTGTTGGACGAGCTGAGCTCGTCCAGACCGCTCAGCAGGTTAATCCCTGCAAGCGAGTGTACCATTTCACAGCGTCTACATGCCTGCCTAATTTTTCTGGCTGCACTGCGGGCGGCTGCAACAACAAAACAAAAGGCATGTACATGTGCCCATCCCCCTTCGTGATCATTTCCTCCTCCTTTTGTGTCCTACCTGATCTTGCACCTCCATTACTGTGAACCCATGCTATGCATCTGAGTGAACCTAACTTGCCTAATCTCCATGCTCCATCCAGTGACTGAATAAGCATTACCTGGTACTCATACTATGGTGTGTTATCTGTTTTTCTTGTATTCCTGTATTGTCATATTGCTGTATGTCACCCCTAAATATTGTCTGCAACCTAAATTAATGTTCAGCGCTGTGTAATATGTTGGCGCTTTATAAATACAATAAATAAATAAATAATAAATAAATAATTACCTTGCCGCGGTGAAGGGGCTTGCGTATCACAATGAAGCAATGACCGCCGGCTATATGAGTGTCTCGGGGGTTGGCACACTAAAGATAATAAGGTCGTTGCTTCATTGTGGTCAGACCAAATTTGATCAGCTGGACAGTCACTGTTCTGCCATTTAGCTACATCAGCTAGGCGACCATATGGGCTGTAAAGCCACCAACACCTTCACTCTCGTCATGGTGCGCACCAGTCCAGTACGGCCGTCACTACACAAACAGCTGTTTGCAGTCACTGCATACCTTTCACTGCATCTGTGACTGTACATTGTATTATGCCTGGCAGCCAGTGCATACCTTTCACTTGAATGTATGGCAGACTTGCCCTGCAGAACAGATTCTCGTAAAAGGAGGGAGATGATGGAATAATTGACCTCCAAACCAGATTCTCGTTAAAGGATTTAAAGTTGATTCATTACATCAGGGCCTCGAAAGTCCTCCTGTATTGTTATTTTTGGTCACTACCTCGGGACGTGCATGCCTGCCTGCTGCCCTCCTTGGATTTGTAGTGGTAGCCGTTTATCAGACTCCAGACCAGAATAGAACCCTCATTCCCCGGCCATTACCCATGGTCACTCCCAAATGGCAGACTTGCCCTCCATAGGATTCTCCTGGAAGGCTCATGGTGTAAAAATTGGCCGCCATAGGTTCTCGTTACAGGATTTAAAGTTGATTCATTACATCAGGGCCTCGAAAGTCCTCCTGTATTGTTATTTTTGGTCACTACCTCGGGGCGGGCATGCCATGCCTGCTGCCTTCCTTGCCTGGCTGTGTGGTGGTAGCCGTTTCTTAGGCCCCAACTCCGGACCGGAATAGAACCAGGATTCCCCAGCCATTACCTGTGGTCACGCACGATGGCAGACTTGCCCTTCATAATAGATTCTCGCCTCCTTGAGAAGGAGACCAACCTGGTGAATCGCAGTTAAGGCACTATCAGACTTGCCCTCCATAACAGATTCTCGTTAAAGGATTTAAAGTTGATTCATTTCACATACACAGCAGGGCCTTGAAAGTCCTCCCGTATTGTTATTTTTGGTCACTACCTCGGGGCGGGCATGCCATGCCTGCTGCCTTCCTTGCCTGGATGTGTGGTGGTAGCCGTTTCTTATGCTCCAACTCCGGAAAGGAATAGAAACCGGATTCCCCGGCCATTACCCATGGTCAGTCACCATGGTACTGAGAAAGTACCATCGAAAGTTTCACACAGTTGAATGAATGGCAGACTTGCCCTCCATAAAACATTCTTGGCAAATGCTTTCAAGTTGGTTTGTCTTCCGCTGGGTCAAGGGTCCATCTGACTACAGATGCCTGGTCTGCAAAGCACGGTCAGGGCAGGTACAGCATGGGTCTCAGGCTCCCACTTCGGACCGGAATCGAACCTTGATTCCCTGGCCATTACCCGTGGTGACAATGGCAGACTTGCCCTCCATAACAGATTCTCGTTGCAGGTACTGAACAGCAAGTAGAAAATGTAATAAAAAAAAAATAGATGTAAGCTAAGCTTTAACAATGGTAGAAAAAGAACCATCGAAAGTTGATAAGGTAGTCAGACATTACCTGATATTACTGAGGAAGAGCAATCTCGCCATGTTGCGCACCAGTCCGGCACGGCCGTCACTACACAATCAGCTGTTTGCAGTGCGTTACACAGTGAGTTTGGTCTGTCAGTGTGAAGCAGTACACTAATTACACTCCCTGATTGATGTATACACATGCAAGATGTTTTAAAGCCTGCAATTTAGCATTCAATGTGATTTCTGCCCTTAAAACGCTGCTTTGCGTCAAATCCAGATTTTTCCCCGGGACTTTTGGCATATATCCCACTCCGCCATGCCCCCCTCCAGGTGTTAGACCCCTTGAAACATCTTTTCCATCACTTTTCTGGCCAGCATAAGTGTTTCTAGCTTTCAAAGTTCACCTCCCCATTGAAGTCTATTGCGGTTCGCGAAAGTTTGCGCGAACCGAACCTTTCGCAGAAGTTCGTGAACCCGGTTCCTGAACCAAAAATTGGAGGTTTGACTCATCTCTAGCAGGAAGTGCTTTGGTCAGCGGAAAGCAGAAGAAACCCTCATATATGAACAGTCCCATAAGGATTCATTGCACAAGCGCTTTTAGGGCTTTTAGGGAGAATTTGAAAATCACCGGCGCTTAACTACTAGCCGACCACTCCACGCCAATTGGCATGAACGCAGTGGCAGCCCCAGGACCGCTCCACGCTGATTGGCGTGAACGGCTTTCCATGGGGCTAGCAGGAGATCACAGGTGCATTTCCACTTGGAAGGCAGAGCTCCGTTCCGCCTTCAGTCTCCCAGCGGCAATCGCCACTCGGAGACGGTTAGACAGCGATCTATAAACATTGTACAGCGCTGCGATCTACAGCAGCGCTGTACTGGGGACAGCCACGTGAAGCCTATGACAGCCGATCACGCTGATTGGCTGGTGGGGGAGAGGGAGGGATATAAAATAAATACTATTTATTTATTATTATTTTTACTCCCTCCCTCCCCCCGCCAACCAATCAGCGTGATCGGCTGTCATAGGCTGCAGCCTATGACAGCCTATGACAGCGGATCACTTCCGCAGCTACAGAGGTGACAGCTGTGTCACACGGCTGTCCCCAGTACAGCTCTGCCTTAGATCGCAGCGCTGTAAGGGGTAATTTGGCATCTAACAGTCTCCTAGCGGCAGAGCTCTGCCTACCAAGCGGAAAATTTATATGGAGATGATGGCTTTGCAGCAATGCTAAGTCAATGGTGGTTCGAGTACAGTGAGGAAAAAAGGTGCATATGTCTAACCCATCTTCATTTTGGGAAGCTGCAAAGTCAGTAATGCGAGGTAGAATTATGGCATACGTGGGAGGGAAAAAGAAACATACACAGGAGCAATACACAAAAGCATTAGAACAAGTTATAGAGGAAGGACGCATGCGCGGCTACAGCAAGATGGCCGCATAGACTCGGAGCTCCGGCCCCACGCAGCCCACTCACCGCCGCTTACAGCTTCTTCTCCGCCTCTATAGCGCGGCACAAACCCGGGATCCCCCTCCGAACACTCAGGCAACCAGATGGCGGCGAAATCGGGCACCAAAACGGCCCCGCAGACAGGAGCCATGGAACGCTACCTCCGCACTCCAGACAGCCAAGATGGCGCCGGCCTCGCTGAACAGCCTGACGCAGCTCTCTCTCAGCAGGCCTCACAGGCCCCACAGTCCCCATCTTCGGCTCCCCTGACGGCTGATCTACTGGAGGCCACTCTAGAAAGACACTACCGCTCCCTCCACGACTCCCTCCAACAGGTAATCCTCACAGCAGTAAATGACCTGAAAAGGGACATGAATAGCCTAGGGGAACGCACTAGCACACTAGAGGGAAAAATGGACGCTCTTAATATAAAGCACAAGGATATAGAAGAAGATCAGAAACTGATGCAGTCTGACATTAAATTCTTAAGAAACGCGCAGGAAGACCAGGAAAATCGAGATAGGAGACAGAATCTGAGAATTAAAGGTATATCTATGTCTGTGAGCCCTGACCAAATGAGCCCATATCTGACTGATCTCTTTAAAACATTAGCACCAGATATACCCATTGAACTCTGGAGAATGGATCGTGCTCATCGCTCGCTAGGGGAGAGGCAGACTGCTTCACAAAGGCCCAAAGATGTAATAATTCGCATGCATTACTATGAGGCAAAAGAGGCCCTCCTAAAAGCAGCACGCAAAGCGTCTCCGCTTTCATTTAAAGGGGACGACCTCTCCATCTTTACAGACCTATCCCTCATCACCCTGGCAAAACGCAGAGCTTTCAAGCCCATCACCCAACTCCTAAGAGACGCGAAAATTGACTATAGATGGGGCTTTCCTTTCCGCTTAATGGTAAACAGGAATGGATCTTTCTTCACGCTTTCAGATATCGACGATGCCCCCATGTTCCTGAAGCAGATGGGAATCCGCCCACCCCCAAGTAACACCACTACTGACTACCTGCGTTCTCCCTCTGATAATTCACCTCCCAGAAAGATGCGTCACATCTCTCACTCAACAAGCGCATCTGCCCGAGGCCTCACCTATCCTGGCCCACTGGAAAGAATGGACTCCCAACCATCTTGAGAATCCCACAGATACATTTACATTACCCGTCCATCGTGAGTATTGGCCACAGGCCAGAGCAAAGGATCCCGGATTAACCTTTCATTTTCTATGTTCTTTAACATTTTGGGCACCCAGTTTTGAGTTATGTGCCGACCTAATTGTTTCGCCTTCATGCTCCTCAGGGGAGTTGACTCTGAGGCCATCTGGTCCCGGGAGGAACCAGGAACTCTCACTCAACTCTCGATAGTGCAACTACCTTTAGTTGCTGCAAAATGTAGCCACGTTACATTCAGTGGCCTGTGCTATTTACTTTCACTCCTCCCACACTATGAAAATGTTTATTGGCTACTATGTTTTTCCCTTATTGCTTCACACCAAATGATTAATGTTTGTTTTGATAGATACAGAATTTATATAGATAATGGTTAAGTTACTTACCTTAAATTGCAAGGGCTTAAATTTACCTCAAAAAAGAAACTCTTTACTAAGAGACTTGCGGAGACTTGCGATCGATATCGCATTCTTACAAGAGACGCATATATCCTCGCGAGACTCCGTACGTCTTTATAATAGAGCATACCCGGAAGTGTATCTAGCCTCGGGACCCAAAAAAAGGGCGGGAGTAGCAATTGTGTATAAAAAAGGCCTCCCTCTACAAATAACTAAAACCATAAAGGATCCAAAAGGTCACTATTTGATCTTGCTGGGTACATTATCGGGTAGACCTATAACATTGGCTAATGTATACGTACCAAACTCCAACCAAATTTCTTTTCTGACAAGCTTTTTTGTTAAATTATTTAAAGTGACTAATGGCTCCCTTATATTAGGGGGGGATTTCAACCTAGCATTCTCCTCTGTTAATGACAGGTCAATACCCTTAGACTCGCCATCATTCCCCTCACATGATCGCCTCTCTAGGAAATTCAGGGCCTTGATCCGTAAATATAGCCTTTTAGATTTATGGAGAATCTCGAACCCTACATCCAGGGACTATACTTTTTTCTCCCCCCCCCCCCATGCAACACACTCCCGCATCGATTACTTTTTTACCAGAATGCCTACCTTGCCATCCCTAATCACAGCAGACATCTCCCCCACTGCTTGGTCAGACCATCATGCCGTCCTAATTGAACTTGATTGGCTACACACGCCACATAAACCTATGCAGTGGAGACTTAATGAATCTCTACTACGGGACAAAACATTCCACACCAAAATGTCAGAAGAAATTCAGTCCTTCTTTACCACCAATATCCCTTCTGTCTCCTCATTGGGGATGGCTTGGGAAGCACACAAAGCCTTTGTTAGGGGCCATTTTATTGCTGAGGGTTCTAAACGCAAAAGGATCTCCTCGCGGAAATTGACCGAACTCACAAAGGCCCTCAAAGATGCATATACCTTATATAAACAATCCCCCTCCCAAGACCTCTTCTCAAATATACAAAAACTAAAGCTTGATATCAGGTCTCTCCAGACCTCCCAACTGGAAAAAAGCTTGAAATGGTCGAGACAGCTGTTCTTCGAACGAGGAAATAAACCCCACACTATCCTTGCCCGCAAACTTAACCCCAGGGGATCTTCTCAGGCGATCCACGCCATGAAGGATAGTGAAGGCACCACTCACTATAACCCAGCTAAAATTGCACAACTTTTCACTTCATATTATGAACAGTTATATAATCTACCTGATCCCTCTCTAGACCCTACATACACAGACAGAGTTTCTTCCTTTCTAGAAAATCTCCAACTTCCTAAGCTGACTGACGAGGAACGCACATCACTAAACGCCCCAATTTCCAACATAGAAATTCTAGATACACTTAAATCTCTTCCTTCCTCAAAGTCACCAGGCCCTGACGGCCTTCCCTACTCCTACTATAAAAACTTCCAAATGGTCTTAGTCCCCCATCTGACATCCCTAGCAAATAAAATCATGACGGGTGAATCTCCCCCCTCTACTTTCCTAAACTCCCTACTGACAGTAATCCCCAAGGAAGGAAAGGACCCACAACTTCCACAGAGCTATCGACCCATCTCACTTTTAAATTCGGACCTCAAAATCATCACTAAAACATTAGCCAGTCGACTAAACGCTATACTACCAAGGCTAATAAATAATGACCAGGTAGGATTCATATTAAACAGACAAGCAGGAGACAACACTCGGCGAGCCATTGATCTCATCTCCCTCATGGCCCGTTCAGGCAGGCCTTCTCTGCTTCTTAGCCTTGATGCAGAGAAGGCTTTTGACCGCCTCTCATGGCCTTTTCTTTTCCACGTCCTGCAACATCAAGGATTTGACGGACCCTTTCTAAATATCTTACATTTTCTTTACTCCTCCCCCTCAGCCACCATAAAACTCCCCATGGCCTCACATACCCCCTTCCAGATCCGCAATGGCACAAGGCAGGGCTGCCCCCTTTCCCCACTGCTTTTCGCCCTTAGCATTGAACCTCTGGCCAGCGCCATACGACAAAATACAAACATTTCAGGTGTCCAGATAGAAAAACACGAATTTAAAATCTCTCTATTTGCGGATGATATCCTGCTCACTATCACAAATCCCCTTGTTTCATTGCCAAACCTACACAACACCATTTCTGCCTATGAATCACTCTCAAGCTTCCGCCTGAATCAAGATAAAACAGAGGCACTACCCATTAAAATCACACCTGATCTACTAGCCTCACTAAAACAACACTACCAATACAAATGGCAAACCCACTCCCTAAAATATCTAGGCATACATCTTACGCCCACATACTCTACCTTATACAAACACAACTACCCTTCTCTCATTCAACAAATACTTAAAGACCTTCACAAATGGACCACCTACAAGATCTCCTGGATAGGAAGGATTTATACTTTAAAAATGAACATACTCCCTAGACTCCTTTATCTCTTTGAAACCCTACCAGTTCTAGTCCCATCCTCCCAGTTATCAATTTTGCAAGCAGCTTTCGCTAAATTTGTCTGGAATCATAAACGACCAAGAATACGAGCCTCAATCCTCCTTTCCCCTAGAGAACAGGGGGGTTTGGGGTTACCCCTCCTCCGATACTACTACCAAGCTGCACATCTCCGCCAGCTGCGTGAATGGTCCAAACTTAAAGTTCACACTAAATGGGGCCTTATCGAGGCACTCACTTTACTCCCAACCTCCCTTGCCTCCCTGATTTGGTCCAATCACCCACCTAAAATACCCTTATCTCAATTACTCCCCACTATAAAATTCACTGTACAAATCTGGAGATCAACGGCTACATCAGCTAACTTGAGATCTTCCCCCTCCCCTTTAACACCTATTCTGGGCAACCCTGCTTTCCCCCCTGGAATGTCTAGAGACTTTATGTCCAGATGGTACAACCTCAATTTCTTCAACCTGCTTGATTGGAAAGACCCTCTCACTGGCCTTTTACAAACTAGGTCCTCCCTAAAAGATAAAATACCATCCTCACCCCAATACATATTAGAATATACCCAAACAAAGCATTTCCTCCTATCCCTACTGCGGAATTCTCCCTCCTCCTCTATTCCACCCCTAACACCCTTTGAACATTTGTGCGACTCTAAGGGCTACCAAAAGGGTCTGATTTCTCAGATCTACACCCTGCTACATACTAAATCAGGACTAACCACTCCTGCCCACACATATATGTCCAAATGGGAATCTGCCCTATCTCAAACTATACAACTAGAGGACTGGGAGGAGATATGGGAAAACGCCAAGCACTCCTCTATGTGCATACAGATAAGAGAAAACATGTACAAAGTTATGTTCCGATGGTATCTTACCCCAGCTAAGCTTTCAAAGATATATCCAGAATCCTCTCAATTGTGCTGGAGAGGCTGCAATGAAAAGGGAAGCCTGGAACATATCTTTTGGTTTTGCCCAAAGATCTCCCCACTGTGGTCTAAAGTACAGCGCCTCATTCAATTAAAAACGGGGATTTTAATCCCTTTTGACCCCATATATATGGTCCTTGGTAAACCTCCCCCAGATACCCCCAGGCACACGGTACGCTTAATCACTCACATTTTGACAGCCACTCGTCTATCAATTGCCTCATCCTGGAAAAATATTGCTCCCCCGACATCAACGGAGGTCAAACATAAGATCGAATGGACCAGAGAGATGGAAAAAATGACAGCATCACTGAGAGACAGTGAATCTAGCTTCCACAAAGTCTGGAGCCCTTGGTCCCTATCTTCCCCCGACCTACGACCCCCCTAAATCATACTCAGCAACCCTACTCCTAGAATACCCATACTCCCCCACAACATATGGACAGGCCAGGAATACCCCACCACTAAAGAGCCAAATACTCAAACTTGCACCTTTAAGCCCCTGCATACATATACATAACTTTCGACCTTAGTCCAATCGGAAGGCCAATGGTATACCTCTCTCATCCCTCACCTATAGGCCTCCTCTCCATTACTCATTGATCATTGGTGTGATCCCCCTATACTGTTATACCCCCAGTTTCAGTGTTGTTTAGGCTAACAGAGCCAACCTATAATATTCAATTATGTTAGTTAAGTTGCTCTCTAGAACTGCTCTACTTTTCTTAAATTAATCTGCAGGATGATCAAGAATACATATTTGTATTATCGTTAGATGGTTACAGGTTCACCACAACTCCAAGCCGTCAGGACTTTATCCAAGCTGGACTAATGCTCTTGAGATGAACTGATCTCGAACATGTTTACAATTATTGATCCCACCATGTTAGGCACTGTTAACCCTTGACATGATTATTATGTTTATCCAACACTGTGTATTTTCTTTGTTTATCCTTTTTTGTTAAAAAACCTTTTAATAAACATCAGTAAAACAAAAAAAAGAACAAGTTATAGAGGCATTTAAAATCTATCAACAAAACCCCTCGCCCAATAACCGTCAAAATTGGCTGAAGGACAAAGTTGACACAGATAAGTGGTTACAGACCAAAGATATGACAAAATCATACACCGACCTGAAACATGGAGGATACGGTAACAAAATTAGCAGACTTCTAAGCAACATTCGTAAGACAAATGATCTCTGACTCACGTACCCGCTGTACAAGTTGCCAATGGTAATATACTGACCGATCCACAAGACATTCATGCCTGTCTACAACAATTTTATGCCAAGTTATAGGCAGAGAAATCCACCACAGATGACGCATGCAAATCGGATGATATATTAAAGATATCCCCTTACCAAAATTATCTGAGGCTGATTTAGAAACACTCAATGCAGACATTTCCCTGGCAGAAATCAATGATACCATCATTGACTTGGGCCCCCTACTGTTCTCAATTTACATCTCTTCTATTGGCAAAGTCATCTCCTCCCTGGGCTTCAAATACCACCTATATGCCGATGATACCCAAATCTATCTCCACACCCCGATCTCTCCCCCTCCTCTATGGACAAGGTCTCCTCCTGCCTATCAACCAACTCCTCCTGGATGTCAGCTAGGTTCCTGAAGCTTAACCTGGATAATACTGAACTCATAATTTTCCCGTCCCGTTCTGCACCAGGCCATAATTATTTCTCTAAAAAGGCGATACCCAAACTGTACCATGAAGTGGAGAGGCAAGTGGTGTCATCTCTGGCACACAGCGTTGGGTCAAGGGTCCACCTGACCATGGATGCCAGGTCTGCCAAGCACGGTCAGGGCCACTACATTACTTACACAGCCCATTGGGTCAACCTGGAGACTGATGGCAAGCAGGGAGTACGTGGCTGTGCAGCGGACCAACTTGTGACACCTCCACGGCTTGCAGGCAGGCCTCCAGCCACATCCTCTCCGACTGCTACATCCTCTTCGCTGTCGTCATCCTCCTCCTCCTCCTTGGCTGGTGCCGCAATCTCCTCTCCAGCTACACAGCCCCATCTCCCCAGGGCCTATGCTGCATGCCAGGTACGACGGTGTCACGCCATCTTAGACATGTCTTGCCTCAAAGCGGAGAGTCACACTGGACAGCTCTCCTGGCTGCTCTTAACAAACAGGTGAATCAGTGGCTGACCCCGCACCAGCTGGAGATCGGCAACATGGTGTGTGACAACGGCAGCAATCTCCTTTCCGCCTTGAATTTGGGAAAGCGGACACATGTACCCTACATGGCACATGTGCTGAATCTAGTCATTCAAAGATTTGTGTCAAAGTACCCAGGCTTAGAGGATGTCCTGAAGCAGGCCAGGAAGTTGTGTGGGCATTTCAGGCAGCCTTACACGGCCATGGCACGCTTTGCGGACATTTAGCGTATGTCATATGTGATAGCTTGACTCGCTGGAATTCGACCCTGGTCATGTTCTCTCGCCTGCTAGAACAGGAGAAAGCGGTCACCCAGTACCTGTACAATTACAGTAAAAGGATACAATCTGGGAAGATGGGGATGTTGTGGCCCAACAACTGGACACTAATGCAAAATGCATGCAGGCTCATGCGGCCGTTTGAGGATGTGACCAGCCTGGTGAGTCGCAGTGAAGGCACCATCAGCGACTTGATCCCGTACGCTTACCACCTGGAGCGCGCCGTGCGTAGAGTGATGGATAAAGCTGTGGAGGAGCATGAAGCAGATCAGTTATGGCAGGAACAGTTGTGGGAGCAATTTTCATCAGAACCAGATGTTTACTCAACACCTGCGGCAGCACAGAGGGGGGAGGAGGAGGAGGAAGAGTAGTGTGGGGAAGAGGAGTCAGACTCAGATGATGAGGAATGTGTTTCTGTGGAGGAGGCGGCAGCAGAAGAACAACTGCACCAGGCATCGCAGGGGGCTTGTGCTGCTCAATGTTCCCGTGGTATTGTTCGTGGCTGGGGGGGGGGGAGGAGGACTTACCTGACGTCACTGAGGAAGAGCAAGAGGAGTTGGATAGTATGTCTGAATCCAACTTTGTGCAGATGGCATCTTTCATGCTGTCCAGCCTGTTGAGGGACCCCTGTATAAAAAAACTCAAGGGATATGACCTGTACTGGGTGGCCACGCTACTAGACCCTTGGTATAGGCACAAAGTGGCGGACATGTTACCAACTCACCTGAAGGCAGAAAGGATGCAGCACATGCAAAACAAGCTGGCAAGTATGCTTTACAATGCGTATAAGGGTGACGTCACAGCACAACACAATAAAGGTACCACTGCCAGTAATCCTTATCCCATGTCCTCGCATGCAAGGACAGGATGCTCCAGCAATCTCATGGTGATGTCGGACATGCAGACATTCTTTAGTCCAACGCCTCGCCTTAGCCCTTCCGGTTCCACCCTCCACCAACGCCTGGACCGGAAGGTAGATGACTTAAGTGTGGATGTAGACACTGTGAGCAGCGATGAACCCTTGGACTACAGGGTGAGCAGGCTTGACCTGTGGCCAGAGCTGTCCCAATTTGCCATCCAACTTCTGTCTTGCCCTGCCTCAAGTGTCCTGTCAGAAAGGAACTTCTGCACAGCTGGAGGCATTGTCACTGAGAAGAGAAGTCGCCTAAGTCACAAAAGTGTTTAGTACCTCACCTTTATCAAAATGAATGAGGCATCGATCCCGGAGGGCTACTGCCCGCCCGAAGACTAAGTCAGTCCCCACACACAGCATCTCTGCCTGCAGGCTGCTTGCCTTCTCCGCCACCACCAACAGGGTCTAGGACTCCAGGCGGATTCCTGAATTTTTAAGGCCGCTGCTAGCAGCAGCCGCTATACTAAATTTTCTGGTGCGTGTACATGCCTGCCTAATTTTTCTGGCTGCACTGCAGCTGCAACAACAAAACAAAGGGAATGTACATGTGCCCATTTCCCTTCGTGATCATTACCTTGCCGCAGCAAAGGGGCTTGCGTATCACAATGAAGCAATGACCGCCGGCTATATGAGTGTCTCGGGGAGCGGCACACCAAAGATAATAAGGCTGTTGCTTCATTGTGGACAGACCAAATTTGATCAGCTGGACAGTCACTGTTGTTCTATTGTAAGAAATACGATATTGCTGAAAATATTGCATCAACAATGGGATATTGATAAAGACAACAATACCGATTTCTCGTAAGTTCTAGGTGGTCGTTTGGCTAAGAAATACACATCAACAACAGTATAAATAAAGTTTATATTGCAAGTGGTATTTGCGATACAGGTACAGATACTGATGAACTACAGAAAACAACATGTACAGAGCAATCCAACCATAAACACACATAAAGTTTAGGAAACAATGCCCACAATGTATCCATTAATACATAACATTAGTGCAGCTTCCCAATATATCTTCTAAATACAGCCCACAATGCACAGATACATCTTACCCTTAGCCATGGTTTCCAGCTAACAGTCTCACCAGCACATTCCAGCAAAAGACCCCCGCAAAAGCACATGGTCAAAGACAATATACCCCTTGACTCCACCCCCTCACCCTACATCACTTCCGGCTCAGTGTCATTGGCTGAAAGGAATGCTTTTCAGCAGATTTGAACTTAATCTCCGCCCAGGTCAGTTAAGCAGGAAGTGACGTCTGTTGTCTGAAACATGTGCTCTAAGAATGGTTTTTTCAAACAGTCCGATTCTTACAATCCCCCACTTGAAGGTGATCGAAAGTTTTGAGAGAACCTTCACCAAAATGTAACAGTCCATAGGTCCATGAATGGGATTAGATTGGATTCCAGTGTCCATATAAGAGTCCAGCAATGTAAAAGTTCACACTAAAACAGTCTATAAAGTTCTCCTTTTATGTAAATATTTTCAAATTGCAGATTTAAAAGTTCATAACGACTCCAGTGGCGATGCATTCAGTCTTTTGCACAGTCCCAGAAGTTATCAAGACATCTGCAGATAGCACATCCGGCTCAGGGTTCCAGCACACTGGATTCTTGGTTAACCTACATTTGCGCAAAATAACAGAACACAAAACACAGTTCACAGAATCACAAGTCCTACCCCATTATTTACTTTAAGCAGCTTTGATAGGACTTCTGATTGAAAATGACAATGATATATCAAGACACTGCATGGGACCCATAACATTTTCCAAAATTATCAATTTAGAGACTAGCACATGCTCTGTTCACTACTACTCCAAGACCAGGTCATGCCTAGAATCTGCCCAGCTCACAAGTCTCAGCTCTCTGATCACTCACCACTCTAGGTGGTCACACTCCAGCTCTTTGTGGCTCTTGCTGCTGAGTCCCTGTCCCAGCTCACACTGGTTCACAGTGGTTTTTCACGGTTGCTGAGCTTTGAACTTCCATGGCAAGTTACACCTGCCTTTCCACTTACTCAGCCCGCACTGGCAGTACCACGTCATACTCTGGCAGCACTCAAGCCTGCCACTTACCAAGCCAGGATAGACTCATGATGCTCCCACACTCAGTTTGTGAGGCACACGGGACCTCACATGCCACATGCACTGGAAAATTAGCCAAAGAGCTCCACACTCCGTGATTCTGAAACAGACAGGTTAGCAGACAAAGCACAGCAATGGAACCTCATTATGATTTCATAGCTTCAAAAGCGTATGCGTGAACTATATTACCCACTAAGTACAATAGTACTGCAAACTGATTTCAATCACTAGGGTCCCCCATGTTTTTGTACATCAGCATTATCTCCAATTGTGACTCTGTAAACTTGCAACACATAGAAAACATTATAAAAAACATTTCAGACATTTGATATGTGGACTGTAACTCTATCACTGGAAAACGATATCTGTTAGATGTAGACATACACAGTGTAATCCCAACACACAGTTATACCATCATGTGGACCTTTGACTGCATTTATAAAAAAAATATCAAGGGTGAGGACACTCATAATGAGAGCACATGGGGCTTTCAACATTTGCTGAATCTGACCAACAATTCTGGCTAAATCTTGGCTGAGATATGGTCTGCATATTGGAACTGTACATTTAATTATTTGGGCATTTACATTAACAATAGGGACAGTTTAATTTGTGCTTTCTGTAGTATAACATCTGTACTAGAGCAAACATCCCCCACTTGACTATCTATAAAAACCCCAACCCAGTAAAAGGATTGAAAGCAAAAACTGTTGTTGTGTGCTTTGCAATTCTCCAGTATATGCAAAGCACCTGAAACAAAGCTCACAACCAGAAACAAAAACTCCAGATTGAACAAGGCCTTACCATTTGTTCATTAACATAATTGACCTTACATTACAAATTTTAAGGCATTTTAAATCTGGTTTTCCCGAAATAAATTGTTGCCTTTGTAAAACGCTATATTCAAAAACATTTCAATGGCCCGCAACTTTGTGCATGGATCCTTACAAGAGGTGAGAAAACAAAAATTCAATCTCACCTGCCATGCCTTCAGGCCATTCACAAAACCCTCTACTATAGTAAAGTAACAAAGGCAACCCATTTAGATTTACATAGCTACAGTCAGAATACCTGAGACTACAAAAAGTATTTTAGCATTTGACTTTTTTTTTTTTTTTGACTGTAGATAAAATGATCAATTAAATAAAGAGGCTTATTCCTAACTCTAAAAATATGTTAGGATCCTCTTTATACATAAATGCATACATAGACCGACAGACAACAAAACACAGCCAGGATCTTCTTTTGTTCCTCGGTTTCCTACGAAATAGAAACTGAAAAACCATTATTAACATTTGACAAAGTTCCTCCTAGGAAAACTGTATTCTGGAATGTTCCTCATTGTTCTACATTCCAGTATCTCCTGCTTTATTTCACTGAGCTCCTGAGCAAATTTCCCTCGAAGCCAACTTACCTCAGCTTGTAATTGCTCAGTCTGTGATCTGAGAACTTTGTAAGGAACCCAGGCTCTATCCTGGTTCCTCTGCCCGTTCCCCCACCTAGGAGAGTACACCTCCGTTTCTCTCCTCCTGGTAAGGAATTTGTTATTTCTGAAATAATTCTGCCTGTCTCTCCCAAGTGACGGGCAAAACCGTTTTATGTGGCCCTGCTCCCCACATTTAAAGCACCGCCGGGTCTCATGCCTTCTCTGGGGCTTATTCACTATATGTACAGCGCTGTCCTTTACGGGCTGCACAGCAAACACCTTATTGAAATTTATCTTGTGCTGCACTGACGATTTGAAAGGGTTCCTTTTCAAATCATCTCTTGGACTCTCTAAAGTCCGGTTCCCCTGAATGGGCCTTTCCAGAGAATGCGCCTCCTGCTTACTCTCTGGCAACTCAATAACTGAACAACCACTGCATTCAGAACTACTATAACCAGCATCACTTTCACTTGGATACTGATTAACTGCTTCACTACTGGAGGACACAGACAATGTTTCCAACTTGCATTGTGCATCCTTCAACTGCTCAGTCAGACCTGCATTCTGACGAAGCAATCTTTTATTTTCCACAACAATTCGTTGCTGGGTAATGGAAACCACATTGGCCTCTTCAGCAGCAATTGTTAAAATGGAGACTGCACTTTGTAAGTCTTTTACATTGTCCTTCAGCCTCTGAACCTCATGTTCTAGGTTTGATTTTTGTTCAACAACACCTCTGTATCGCTCTGCTATCCACTGTGCTGCAAAGATAAGCTTAGCTTTGGCCTCCTTTTTCTTCAACTTCTTATTATTGATCAAATCATACACATACATCTGGGCATGCTTCCACGGATCTACAGAGCTCTGCAATATATTCACAATACTTTCCTGGTTTTTCAATTTAGTCAGTTGCACAGAGGTCTCCATTTTGTTTACCCCTAAACAACAACAATGGACAGTCTATTCAATGCAAACACTGTGATCTCTGTACACAACAATAGGCAGAGTTTACACTGAAACCATGTGGCTGCTTACCACAATTTCTCACAAAACCTTTCTGCAGTATAAGCTCAACATCAGACCTATCTCACAAATCCAGCATGCAATATTATACAGTTATTAATATGCTTTCCCGCCAAATCATAACACACCTCCTACCTGCAGCTCACCATTTATGTAAGAAATACGATATTGCTGAAAATATTGCATCAACAATGGGATATTGATAAAGACAACAATACCGATTTCTCGTAAGTTCTAGGTGGTCGTTTGGCTAAGAAATACACATCAACAACAGTATAAATAAAGTTTATATTGCAAGTGGTATTTGCGATACAGGTACAGATACTGATGAACTACAGAAAACAACATGTACAGAGCAATCCAACCATAAACACACATAAAGTTTAGGAAACAATGCCCACAATGTATCCATTAATACATAACATTAGTGCAGCTTCCCAATATATCTTCTAAATACAGCCCACAATGCACAGATACATCTTACCCTTAGCCATGGTTTCCAGCTAACAGTCTCACCAGCACATTCCAGCCAAAGACCCCTCTCACCCCCCGCAGAAGCACATGGTCAAAGACAATATACCCCTTGACTCCACCCCCTCACCCTACATCACTTCCGGCTCAGTGTCATTGGCTGAAAGGAATGCTTTTCAGCAGATTTGAACTTAATCTCCGCCCAGGTCAGTTAAGCAGGAAGTGACGTCTGTTGTCTGAAACATGTGCTCTAAGAATGGTTTTTTCAAACAGTCCGATTCTTACACTATCATTGAGCTACCACAGCCCAGCGATCATTTGGGCTTGAAAACCGCCACGGCCTCCACTCTCGCCATGGTGCGCACCAGTCCAGCACGGCCGTCACTACGCAAACAGCTGTTTGCTGTGCATTACACAGTGAGTTGGGTGTGTCAGTGTGAAGCAGTACTCTAATTACACTCCCTGATTGATGTATACACGTGCAAGATGTTTTAAAGCACTTTAGGCCTGCAATTTAGCATTCAATGTGATTTCTGCCCTTAAAAACGCTGCTTTGTGTCAAATCCAGATTTTTCCCCGGGACTTTTGGCGTGTATCCCACTCCGCCATGCCCCCCCTCCAGGTGTTAGACCCCTTGAAACATCTTTTCCATCACTTTTGTGGCCAGCATAATTTTTTCTAGTTTTCAAAGTTCGCCTCCCCATTGAAGTCTATTGCAGTTCGGTCCGTGTGAACTTTCGCGGGAGGTTCGCGAACCAAAAATCGGTGGTTCGGTCCATCTCTATGCACAAGTAGCTGATGAATGCAGACCCATTCGATCGTTTTTTACAACTACAAGGGATACTAAGATCACTAGCAGATATACACCATAATCTTCAGGGCCTGGAATTGGAACATTTAGCCAAAAACAACTTTAAGGCCTCTTTCACACAATGACGTTGCGTTAGAGGGGACGTTAAGGTCACATAACGTTCCACTAATGCAACGCATGGTGGTGCTAAACTCGGACGCTACATAGAGACGCGTTATGCGTCTCTTGGTGCACCGTTTTCGTATGATACTGGTAGAACGAAAATGGCGCATGCGTCCAAAGACTGTGGAGACCACGTGGTCGGAACACTCCGCATCACATGGTCCCGCTAGCCAATCGCTGCACAAAGCGGCCGCTCCAGGAAGTAAACACTGCACGTCACACAGTGCAGTGAATATTAATTAGCCATGTGGCTAGGGACAATAGCGGACTCTCCCCTCCTCCTATCCTGCACTGAGCATGTGCAAACAGTCTAACGCGGCTAAAACTGCATATAACGCACAGCATGTTGCACTTTCTTTGAACGTGCAGCGTTACACTGTAACGCAACGTGGGCACTGTGAACAGCCCATTGATTTTTCATTGCTGTGAGTTGGGCTGCGTTACAGGCTGCTGTAACGTGTGCCTGTAACGTCCCACTGTGAAAGCAGCCTAAGGGTTGGCACAAAGATATAGATATAACGGACATTGGTACATCTATTATAGAAGGAAACAAACTAGTTCGCTCATTGGAGAGAGAACTCACTGCACTCATACCCACAGTGTGTGCTAGAGCAATAACAGAACTAGTTAGGTAGGGAATCAGCTCATATAAACAGCACCACACATAAAACTCAATGTATATATATATATATATATATATATATATATATATATATATATATATATATATATATATATATATATATATATATATATATATATATAAAAACACTTTATTATACTGGATACTAGCAAAAGGACCATAAAAACATTTAAAACAGCAAACTCCACATCAATTCCTTAGTAATAATAATCAATTAATATATTGAAACATATCAGTTTGTAAATAATGGAATTTAATTAGTATAATTAACAGGGGGGGTGCTCAGATGTGAGCACACCAACACCCTTTGAACCCGGGTTCAGAACCTCCTATAAACCTGTAAAGTGCATAAGTGCAATAATACATGTGAAGAAACAAAATGAATGAAATACATATATAAATACAAGGCAATGTACAACCTAAGTGATAATGCAGACGATTATGTGCTAAGGGAGCGTGATTTTGAAGGAGACAGACAGAGCCTGAGGCATGCATAGGGTGTGCACACGAAGAAGAGATACTTAGCCAGGCTGTAGAGTATCGTAGGAGGGATGTGGTGGCAGAGGGGACCCTCGGTGGACGACTCCACCGGTTCCGCGGCCGTCACGCCGCTTCTTCAAGGAGTGTGAGGGAGACTCTAGCATCATACAGCGTACACCGCTGTTTAAGTATCCGAGTGCGCCGCTCACGCATGCGCGCCAGAGGACGCGTCATGCGTGACGTTAGTGGGCGGAAAAATCGGACGGAAAGTGAGTGTGGCCATAGGAGGAGTTCATTGGAGCGCATGTATAGGAAGTAAGAATAGTGAAATCCGAGCTGGAGCGCAGGGACAGGTATGTATATATGGCTGAACAGTGAAACACTCCTATGTCTATTATCCAATACAGTGCCATCTAAAGACATCACTATAGTACAAAGGCAATGCATTACGGCTCTTTCACATCAGAGCTTGCGTTGGAGAACGCTCAAAGCATACGTTTTGTTGTATGCGTTTTAATGCGTTTTGCACTGCAGTGAGTGTGCGTTTTTAATCCGTTTTCAATGCATTACAGGACATAGGAGAACGCAGGTAATTTTTTTTCTTTTAGTTTTCAACTTTCTACATTGTTCCTCTGTTGCATTCTGGGACTGATTGCCTGCGTTAACGGATTAAAAACGCGCATAGTGTGCGTTTTACATTGACTAACATTGTAACGCATAAAGCTAGCGTTGGCCGAAAAACTGCGCCTGGGTGCAGTGTAACGCAACGCACAAAAAGGCTGCGTTATATGTGAAAGCTAAAATGAAAGTCTATGGACTTTCATTTCACCTTGGGTAACGCAAACTTTATCCTTTGCGTTGAAACGCAGAAAATCTGCCCTAATGTGAAAGAGCCCTAATACATTTAAGACACGCCAATCATAGATATATATTCATAATTCCATACATATGTTCATTATTCTATCAGGGCATTTAAAGGGGATCCCAGATTAAACCCATTAGTTGGGGGCAGAACGATGTCCTCGGGAAAGGGGGTAACTGGAATACAGAACACAAATATAACATTAATCACGGAGTCATGGCAATGAGTGTCCATCTTAATGGACTGCGACGTCCACATGCAGTCATAATCCCAAGGAACAGCGTCGCAAAAAGGTAGAAAACCCGACGAAAATAGAGTCCAAAGGGGTCCTTAGGTCCAGATTAGATAAGATATAACGTATAGGTCTAAATAGGTCCACAAAGGAGTCCCATGCAGAATCTAACACAACCAGCAAGGTTATCACCATATATGGTATAATATACAATCTGCAACACAAGAAAACACATGTAAATACATCATTAGATGAAACCAGAGTAGTCAATCTCCTCGTTTAACCTCAGGGGGGACATGGATCCCAGACTGTAGATCCACCTCGCCTCCTTCTGTAACAGTCTGGACACAATGTCACCTCGCCTGTTGTTCATCTTAATGTGTTCAAGACCAAACACCTGTAGCCGACTATATGAGCCTGCATGGTGGTGTAGGAAGTGGGCTGCAACTGAGGTAAGTGTATAGCCCTCTCCACGGTCTCGTTCGGCTAATCTAATCTTTGACATGTGTTGTTGCACTCTGACCTTTAAAGCATTCTTAGTCTGTCCCACATATAATTTGGGGCAGCTGCATCTCAGAGCATACACTACTCCATGGGTACGACAGTTTATATATTGGTTTAACTTGAAATTATGAGATTGAGAAGAATTGCTGATCTCAGATTGGCAGCTCATGTATGGACAAACATTACATGCTCCACATGGGTAGCTCCCATGTACACCTGCCCCAATAGTGCGTCCCACGCATGGGGTAAGATGACTCGCACACAGTTTCTCTCTAAGTGTGGGGCATTTTTTGGCAGTGATGGAGGGATGGGTTGTAATACATTACCTCAAATCAGGATCTAATAAATTTCTCTCCAGCTATTATTATACATAGTGCTTAATCTCACCACTTTATCATTGCTACGTGGTCTTTGATGTATAAGGTCAGTCCTATTCTTGTTTTTTGCGATGAAGAAGGCTTGTCTGACCACTTTTCTGGGATATCCACGATCCACAAATCTCTGTTGTAGGTCCGCTGCCTGTCTGAGAAAGTCAGATTCATTAGTGCAAATACGTCTAAGCCTTAAAAATTGGCTGATCGGTATATTATCTTTGAGTGCTTTGTTGTGTGCACTCTTGTAGTGGAGAAGGCTATTTACCGCTGTCGGTTTTCTATATAGATCGGTGACTACAGTACCATCCTCCTGCAGCTGTATCAACAAATCCAGAAATTCCACTCGTAATGGTGACATCTGCATGGTTAGAAATATATTCATATTATTCTTATTCAGGTCTGTCACAAACTGGCTACACAATTCCCTAGGGCCATTCCAAAGAATTAACAGATCGTCTATGTAACGATGCCAACCCAAAATATATGGGTGGTATGTGACATAGCGATCTCCAAAGACAATTTCTCTCTCCCAAAAACCTAAAAATAAGTTGGCGACTGCCGGTGCACATTTCGCACCCATGGCAATTCCGCATATCTGTTTATAGTATTTTCCATTAAACAAAGAATAATTATGGTCTAAAACAAACCTCAATAACTGTAGTAGAAAGCCATGGAGCTCTGAGAGAGGGTTATCTTCCATTTCCAGGAAGTATTTGACCGTGGACAGGGCCCAATCATGTGATATATTCGTATACAATGATTCTACATCACAGGTAAGTAGTAGAGTCCCTGGCAGCACCCGAAGCTCCTCCAGTATCCTCAGAAGGTCCATGCTATCCCTGAGGTACGAGTCAAGAGCTGTAACATGGGGTTGCAGAAAAAAATCAATGAAAGAACAAGCTGGTGCTGTAAGGCTATTAATGCCCGCAATTATGGGTCTGCCAGGAGGATCTATAAGAGTCTTATGGACTTTCGGCAACATGTAGAAGGTGGCAATGGTGGGTGTTCTAGGAAACAGAAAATCAAATTCCCTAGAAGAAATAATCCCTTTACACTTAGCCTCATTCAGTAGCATTTCAAGCTGGACATGATAATAGTCCATAGGATCACCCGGAAGTACTTGATAGTTAGTAATATTATCAAGTTGTCTATAGGCTTCCTTTAAATATGCCTCCCTGGGCCAGATGACGATGTTGCCACCCTTATCCGCCTCCTTGATAATCAAACTGGTGTTATTTTTCAAGGATTGGAGTGCCGCCAACTCCTCCCTTGTTAGATTGGCATCCCGAGTATTATGGGGTCTCATACCAGATACTTCCTTGAACATGACTTCAAAAAATATTCTAATAGCTGGGTAATTCTGAAAGGGAGGCATATATTTTGACGGATTTCTAAAGAGTCTTGTTCTTTGACTCACCGCTTGGGATTCATTCTTAGATTCATCAAGTAGATCCATCAAATCACTGAGAGCCTGTCTATCCATTTCATTCAGGCCCAATTCACTGGAAGATGGCGAGTGGAAGTGTTTCCTAAAGGCCAACCTTCTGCAAAAAAGGTATACGTCTTTTGTTAGTTCAAATTTATCAAGGGTTTTGGTGGGAGAAAAAGTCAGTCCCTTCTGTAGCACTGTCATCTCAGGTACTCAGGGGCGCCGCGAGGCATAAAGCGAACCAATCGGCCGCTTGGGGCCTCAAGATCGTAGGGGCCTCGGCGGCTCAGTGACGTCGGCGTGACGTCACTGTTTTCCCGCAGCCCCGCCGGGCTGGCAGAGCAGAGTAGGGCAGGGCTACGGGAAGATGGCCGCCGCCGAAGCCCTGCTCTGGAGACTATTTATGCCTCCAGTACAGGGCTTCGGGTGGCCATCTTCCCGTAGCTCTGATTCTATCAGCGCGGGAGATTGGAGGAGGGAGGGAGCTCCGTGGGAACTGCGCGCCTGAGGAGCCGGCCAGGAGAGGAGACGGGGAGAGAAGACTTCTGCCAGTGCCAGGTGAGTAAATTCTTTTCTTTTTGCAGCTCTGAAAATGTGCCCTACTTGCGTTTGATACCTGCTGAACTGTTCCCTAATTGTGTTTTATTTCTGCTGAACTGTGCCCTAATTGTGTTTGATTTCTGCTGAACTTTGCCCTAATTGTATTTGATTTCTGCTGAACTGTGCCCTAATTGTGTTTGATTTCTGCTGAACTGTGCCCTAATTGTGTTTGATTTCTGCGGAACTGTGCCCTAATTGCGTTTGATTTCTGCTGAACTGTTCCCTAATTGTGTTTGATTTCTGCTGAAAATGTGCCCTAATTGCGTTTGATAGCTGCTGAAAATGTGCCCTAATTGCGTTTGATTTCTGCTGAACTGTGCCCTAATTGCATTTGATTTCTGCTGAAAATGTGCCCTAATTGCGTTTGATTTCTGCTGAAAATGTGCCCTAATTGCGTTTGATTTCTGCTGAAAATGTGCCCAAATTGCGTTTGATTTCTGCTGAAAATGTACCCTAATTGCGTTTGATTTCAGCTGAAAATGTGCCCAAATTGCGTTTGATTTCTGCTGAAATGTGGCCCAAATTGCGTTTGATTTCTGCTGAAATGTGGCCCAAATTCTGTTTGATTTCTGCTGAAATGTGGCCCAAATTCTGTTTGTTTTCTGCTGAAATGTTGCAGAAATTGCGTTTTTATTTTCTGGTGTCTGGGGTAACTGTTGCTGCATTTATATTTAATGGTCATAGTTGGCTATATTTGCTGTGCTACGGTTAAGCTCCGCCCATACAATGTAATGGCCAAATCCATCTTTCGGCGCGGCGCCTCAATCACCCCCACATCCATTTTCCCCGCAAACAGCCCCGCCCCAATCCGCCCTCCAGCTCCACCCACATGTCATGACCATGCCCACTTATGCGGGATAGCCACACCCATTTAGGATAGGGCCACTTCCTACAGTCCGCTTGGGGCCACAAAAACCTTAGCTGCACCCCTGAGGTACTGATAGTACGTACTCAGATAAATTAATGATACTCAATACATTGGTCTCGAGTGATCCCACACCCTCCTGCGTTTGAGATGTTGGGGTGTGCGTAATAGATCTCTGAGTCTGTTTGCGCCTGCGGCCCCCCGTCTGGTTCTCCTTCGGTGTCGCTTGATAAAAAAATCATCACTTTGTGTGTCTGATGGTTCCACATTATCTTGCCCCCTAGGATTAACCGGCACTGGTTTGTTCGGCCTGGGATTTTTTGGATCATAATGGGGCCTAGGATTGCCACCCCTTGGTTGAGGTCTGGGCTTGGGTCTAAACCGTCTAGTATTCCCTCTATGTGTCCACCTATATGCATTGCCTGTATCATAGTCGTGTCTGTCACGCTCAAACTTCCTCCTTTTTCCATCTATAATGGATGACTCCATTTTATCAATATCTTTCTTAAGTAATTTGATAAATGGTTGTACTATATCATTCTTATCCAGCAATGATATTTTTGACTCCAGATCAGATAGACCAGATTTCACTTGAGACAATAGTTTTCTATCATGATCTATAAGCATATCAATTATAATTACGGAGCATTTAGCAAGACCCTCCTCCCAGGTATGTTTTAAATTCCCCTGGAGTTCACAGGTAGGGAAGATTTGGACTCTCAGTCCTCTAGGGTAAATTTGTTCCTTTTTATATTGCTCCAGACTATTGATGTTCCACCATAGTCTAATGTGGTTTTTATGTAGGTCTTTGTGTTGTCTAAAGAGCAGTCTCGTGTCATCTGGTAACTGCTGATCTGGGTCATTACGTATGGGAAAAGCCTTTCCCAGATTGGCACTCCAATTAGCCTCCATGGAGTCCCACAGAACCTCCATATCACCAATCAGTTGTAATACTGTCACAATAAGATAAAAGGTGGGTGCATATGAAAAAAACAGGAAACAATCCCAAAAAGCAATATTCTAGAGAGAACTCATTGCACTCATACCCATAGTGTGTGCTAGAGCAATAACAGAACTAGTTAGGTAGGGAATCAGCTCATATAAACAGCACCACACATAAAACTCAATATATATATATAACACTTTATTATACTGGATACTACCAAAAGGACCATAAAAACATTTAAAAACAGCAAACTCCACATCAATTCCTTAGTAATAATAATCAATTAATATATTGAAACATATCAGTTTGTAAATAATGGAATTTAATTAGTATAATTAACAGGGGTGGGTGCTCAGATGTGAGCACACCAACACCCTTTGAACCCGGGTTCAGAACCTCCTATAAACCTGTAAAGTGCATAAGTGCAATAATACATGTGAAGAAACAAAATGAATGAAATACATATATAAATACAAGGCAATGTACAACCTAAGTGATAATGCAGACGATTATGTGCTAAGGGAGCGTGATTTTGAAGGAGACAGACAGAGCCTGAGGCATGCATAGGGTGTGCACACGAAGGAGGGATACTTAGCCAGGCTGTAGAGTATCGTAGGAGGGATGTGGTGGCAGAGGGGACCCTCGGTGGATGTCTCCACCAGTTCCGCGGCCGTCACGCCGCTTCTTCAAGGAGTGTGAGGGAGACTCTAGCATCATACAGCGTACACCGCTGTTTAAGTATCCGAGTGCGCCGCTCACGCATGCGCGCCAGAGGACGCGTCATGCGTGACGTTAGTGGGCGGAAAAATCGGACGGAAAGTGAGTGTGGCCATAGGAGGAGTTCATTGGAGCGTATGTATAGGAAGTAAGAATAGTGAAATCCGAGCTGGAGCGCAGGGACAGGTATGTATATATGGCTGAACAGTGAAACACTCCTATGTCTATTATCCAATACAGTGCCATCTAAAGACATCACTATAGTACAAAGGCAATGCATAATACATTTAAGACACGCCAATCATAGATATATATTCATAATTCCATACATATGTTCATTATTTTATCAGGGCATTTAAAGGTGATCCCAGATTAAACCCATTAGTTGGGGGCAGAACGATGTCCTCGGGAAAGGGGGGTACTGGAATACAGAACACAAATATAACATTAATCACGGAGTCATGGCAATGAGTGTCCATCTTAATGGACTGCGACGTCCACATGCAGTCATAATCCCAAGGAACAGCGTCGCAAAAAGGTAGAAAACCCGACGAAAATAGCGTCCAAAAGGGTCCTTAGGTCCAGATTAGAAAATAGCGTCCAAAAGGGTCCTTAGGTCCAGATTAGATAAGATATAATGTATAGGTCCAAATAGGTCCACAAAGGAGTCCCATGCAGAATCTAACACAACCAGCAAGGTTATCACCATATATGGTATAATGTACAATCTACAACACAAGAAAACACATGTAAATACATCATTAGATGAAACCAGAGTAGTCAATCTCCTCGTTTAACCCCAGGGGGGACATGGATCCCAGACTGTAGATCCACCTCGCCTCCTTCTGTAACAGTCTGGACACAATGTCACCTCGCCTGTTGTTCATCTTAATGTGTTCAAGACCAAACACCTGTAGCCGACTATATGAGCCTGCATGGTGGTCTAGGAAGTGGGCTGCAACTGAGGTAAGTGTATGGCCCTCTCCACGGTCTCGTTCGGCTAATCTAATCTTTGACATGTGTTGTTGCACTCTGACCTTTAAAGCATTCTTAGTCTGTACCACATAATTTGGGGCAGCTGCATCTCAGAGCATACACTACTCCATGGGTACGACAGTTTATATATTGGTTTAACTTGAAATTATGAGATTGAGAAGAATTGCTGATCTCAGATTGGCAGCTCATGTATGGACAAACATTACATACTCCACATGGGTAGCTCCCATGTACACCTGCCCCAATAGTGCGTCCCACGCATGGGGTAAGATGACTCGCACACAGTTTATCTCTAAGTGTGGGGCATTTTTTGGCAGTGATGGAGGGATAAGTTGTAATACATTCCCTCAAATCAGGATCTGATTGAAGGATCGGCCAAGATTTTTTGAGGCCCTCTATAGAGAAAACCGACAGCGGTAAATAGCCTTCTCCACTACAAGAGTGCACACAACAAGGCACTCAAAGATAATATACCGATTGTAACGATTGCGGAATCGTCTCCGTGGTCAGCGCACCAGACGTGCGCTGACGCGGCGGATTTCCTCCACAAGCGTATTATTGCGGACACCCAGGCTAGGTGCTATGCACCCGCAGAGGGCAATTCCCCCCGGCAGATGGCGCTGTGGAGTGCAGGCGAACACAGCCGCTGCACAGCCACAATTGCCAAATGGGAATTGTACAGATCCGGGACAAGGTACAATCAGGCAGGGCTGGATAGCCCACAGGGAACAGAGCAAAAGGACAGAACCAATGTGTGCCCAACAAATTAGTCGCCACCAGAGCCGTCTCAGTCATCAGGCAACTATAAATATTTGCCTGGAGCGCCGTGGGTGGGGGAAGGGCGCAAAGCAGGGGGGCCACTCGCCGCGGCTGCTAATGCAGCCAGTGTGTGTTTTTTTTTCCATCATGCTGGCCGCCTCTATGACAGGCAGCTGAGCTCAGCTGTGCCGCCTTCTGGACCGCCCCCTCCCCTCTCCACTCAGAGCGACAGAGGCATAGGGAGGGGGGGACATCTGTCTGCAGGCACAGCATCTTGGGGAGCGCTTCGGCAGTGAAACCGATGCTATACTTTACTAGGAAAGGCCGTCTCTGCTATGTATTAGCAGCTGCAGAGCTCGGCACTTGGCTGCCCCGCCCCCTGTCTCTCTCCGGCTGTGTCACATGACACATACTAACACACACAGCCTCTTTCTCATTGCTCAGCCCAGCGCCAGGTTTAAAACTACAGGAGGAGATCTGCTGCTGCTGCCAGACATGCAGAGGCATAAGGTGGGGGAGATTTCATCTGTCCTTGGGTACAGCATCTGGTGGGGCGCTGCTCACATGCCTCCACTCACTGCACGGCTGCCTGGCACTAGCAGTAGTTCATTAAATAGCTGTAGTCTCCAGCACCCCCCACCGCCCTCCCTCCTCCCTGTGGGTCACTTGCCCTGTCCTAAACACTGATAGAACTACAGGAAACATTGTGGATGCAGAAGACACACATACTGCTGTCCGTGTCTCTGCTCTACCTGAACTATTGACCCATGTGTGTGCCTGTCCTGAGCCGACTCCCCCCACCACGGAAGTATTGCTACTAAATGGAAGCCAGGGGTGATATGCCAGCCCAGGTCTGGCGATAGCAGAAGACAAACTAAAAGCCTCTCATCTGATTACTCTAGTACAGTCCACCAACAGCCTGCAGAGATCATTCGGAAGCAGACAGTTTAGAGGTATGCAGGGCATTGTATGGGATGCACACGCACAGCACACATACAAACACATTTGCATAGTATACAGACACACACATGTGCACACACAAACACATGCACAGAGTACACACACACACATGCACACCAAGCTTTTTATCTGTGTATGCTAATCCCTGATCTCCAAACCGATGCAGCCAAAAAGTGCTTGGCTTTACTATAGCCTATCACACATTCCCAACCCAAACTAACCCGACGCTCATTTATAGTATAGCTGAGCACCCAATACTGATTGCCAAACTGACACCACCGAACATTGCTTGGCTATAATATAGCAGAGGGCTTATTACAGATAAAATCTTTGCTGTGCCGCTCTGGAATCCCCATACAACTAGTCTGAGATTGGCAATACAATGGCAGAATGCTGGCACCTAAATTACGCACTCAGTGCCGCCATAGCAGGATGTTGCATTGCAGCCTGTGGCAGCACCCTAATAACCAGACATGTCAGGAGCTCATTTTAAAGGACTACTGTAGGGGGGGAAAAACAGTTAGACCTACCTGGGGCTTCTAGTGATCACCCGCAGACGTCCTGTGCCCGCGCAGCCACTCACCGATGCTCCGGTTCACTTTTGGAATTTCCGACTTTAACCACTGTGCCTGCGCCGCCGTGCTGACGTCACCAGGAGCGTACTGCGCAGGCACAGACCATACTGGACCTGCACAATACACTCCTGGTGACATCAGCGGGAGCGAGGACACAGCAAAGCAGGCCCAGTGGTTTTCCGACTTTAAAGTCTGAAATTCCAGAAGTGAACCGGAGGCGGGGCCGGAGCATCGGTGAGTGGCTGCGCGGGCACAGGATGTCTGTGGGGGACCATTAGAAGCCCCAGGTAAGTTCAACTCATTTTCCACCGACCCTCCCTACAGTACTCCTGAGCCAAAGATACTTACCTAAAGATAGGGAAGCCTCTGGATTCTCTGGTCCCTTGTAGCTGAGCGCAGACCCCCGGACAATTGCTGACAAGGGCTAGTTTGTCATCTAATTGGGGTCACAGTCCTCTTTTGTCACCAAGTGCAGCTGTACCTGTGCAGCTAGCAGCATGACTGTGCTGGTAACAAAGAGGAGCACAGCCCCAATGTGCAGGAAGGGGGTCCGCGCTCAGCGGCAGGGGACTATAGGACAGCAAGGGAAGCCTCAACAGGTTCCAGAGGCTTCCCTCTCTCTAGGTATCTCTTTCTGAACCAGAGCTTCGGCTCAGGTTTACTTTAACTGTTGCAGTATATTCATTACTGGATGGTAAAAATATATGTGCGTACGACGTGCATGTAAATGTTACCTACACACTGGGCACATTGCTTGTGTAATGCACTACACAAATAGCAACACATGTTAAACAAGTAATGTAAGCATTGTGTGTATGTGTTTTATGCAAACTGTGTAATGCTGAGCATCTCCAAAGAAAGCCTTGATCTATTCAGTACACTGACACTGTGCATAGATTTCAGTGTGTGTGTGTGTGTGTGTGGGGGGGGGGGGGGGAGGGTTGTTGAGTTGGACTGCCACTAGGTGGGTGAAGCAAGCTATGCTGGCCACTCTGGGCAGAGTTGTTAGGGCCCTTTTCCACTGCCTGCGATCCAATTCAAGAAGCGGATCACAGCCGTTTTTCTAGTTGCTAGAGCACCGCATGTAAATTCTGGTGCTCATTTTCCACTACAACGCTTCAATCTTGTTTCGGTTTTTGCCGAAATGCGATCGCCGGCCAATGCAATTCTCATCGCAATTCTTGTTCCCGACAATGGTAAAGCAGAACGCGGATAGTGGAAGATGGAGCTTGCAAGATTGCAAGCGCAAGTCGCCTGCATTTGCTAGTGGAAAAGGGTCCTAAAGGGAACCTAAACTGAAAAGGATGGATTTTTCCTTTTAAAATAATACCAGTTGCCTGACTCTCCCTGCTGATACTGTGTCTCTAATACTTTTAGCCACAGCCCCTCAACAAGCATGCACATCAGGTGCTCTGACTGAGGTCAGACGGGATTAGCTGCATGCTTGTTTCAGGTGTGTGATTCAGCCACTACTGCAGCCAAAGAGATCAGCAGGAATGCAAAGCAACTGGTATGGTTTAAAAGGAAACATCCATATGCATCTCAGTTTAGGTTCCCTTTAAGTTTGAGTGACGCAGCAGCTGCTGCAGCACCACTGATGATGATATCAGCAGCGAGCAATCATGTTGTCTGAGGTGATGCTGCAGCATTGCTGCTGCTGAATCTTAGCCTCAGTCAGAGACAGAGAGACACAGACCCAGAGACGGTACACTACAACTTTGTTTTACTTTCCCCGGAGCTTCCTCCAGTCCCTCGCCGTCATCCCATTGCCTTCAGTTTGTCCACAATCAGCTCCGGTAACTGGCTTGTGTGTGAGTGGTGGGGGGCATGGTGGTGGGGGTTGAATAAGGATTGGTGCTATGTGGTGGTGGGGGGGCGGCACAGAGGGGTAGGGGCGCCACAGGTTTCTTGCCTGGAGTGACAAAATGGCTAGAAACACCCCTGGTCGCCACCCAGCGACGGCGAACACACAACGGCGGAAACGAAGTAGGAAACGCAATCGCAAGAATGGCGATTGCCAATAGCGACACAAGACTGAGCAGGACAGAGCACAAGGGTAGCAAAGGCACAGCAAATCATACAAAGAGAAAGATAAAGAAAATAACAAATGCTAGCTGAACGCGAACACCGCACTCATTCGCAACAGTGCACGCGTTCGTGCGCGGTCTCCGCCTGTTACGCACAACAGAGACAAGCACGCCTAACTAACCAAAGACAGACAAACACGAAACAGAGAACGCGAGCGCTTGCTCAACGGTTACCTCACCGAGCCTACAGCAAGCGTTTCGAATCAGACAAGACAGACACACGAAAACAGGGACAAGCGAGAGATAGGATCCACAGCACTAGCGAAAAGTGGCTAACGCGATCCCAGAAGACAGAACAGAAGGATCCCCAGCGCTAGCGAAAAGTGGCTAGCGCGATCCCAGGAGACAGAACAGAAGGATCCCCAGCACTAGCGCTAGGGCGAGTGCGATCCAAACACACGGCAGACAGAACAGATGAGGTAGGCAGAAACAACCGCTGTTTCTACCTACACTCCAGACTCAATCAGAAGGATCCACAGCCGCTAACGCTAGGGCTTGTACGATCCAAACACAAGACAGACGGAACAGGCAAAACAGATAATACAACCTGACTGGACTAGAAGGGGAGCCTAAAGCAACCCCCAGGAATTGACTATACTAGATAGCAATGGCTGACACTCCAGCAGTGTCCATCAGGAACAGACCATGGAAGGGAAATGTCCAGCAAAGCATTCTGGGAGCAGAATGCTTTTATAGTGCTAGTCATCAAAAGAAGGCAGGTAACGGATTTGCATGACTAATGTATGCAAATTCCTCAGCAACACAAGCTGCAGAACTGACAGAAAGTCTCTCTTAAAGAGACCTGCAGAATGCAGACGTGAACAGTGGTCAAAACGCTGCCTGTCTGCACAGGCAGCTGAGCAGATTCTCACAGTACCCCCCCTTCTAGGGTCGAATTCCAGACGACCCTCAAAACCGATATCTCCAAACCATTCTAACAGAACACTCATGAAGGTCGGGGCAGCCCGACAAGGTCCAATTCCAGAGTCAGTCCACCCGAAACCGACCTCATCGGAAACAGAAGCCACCGAAACATGCCCATCAGTACTACCAGTCTCAGTATAACACCCATCAGGACTGTGAACGCCAGAGAAGAAGCCATCGACACCCTCCAGACAATACCCACCACCTTCCAAGGAGCGTCCGAAAATACCAAACCTGCCACAATACCTGTTCGAAGTGTCCCTTACAACACAAAAGCCACCGTTGATCTTATCCAGGGTACCAAGCAAAATCTCTCCCGGAATCTCCCAGAACCTTTTGAAGCTCCACAGAGATCCCAAGAGGGTAGAACAATCACCAGGCTCACATGGAGAATTACCAAGAACCCCCATGGAACCAATGACAATTCCGGATTCAGAATTACGAGGACACCCATCAAGATCAAGACTTTCAGGGACCACTTCTGGGCATGCAAGCAGGCAGGCCATATCAGAGCATGTCTCCACCGAGGAAGCATCTGAGTACGCTGGTAACCGAGGCACACTTGGGCTTTCTGGGTCACAGAGCACACTGGGGTACACCAGCACAGGAGAAACCTCAGGACATGTCGGGGAACTGCCAACCTCAGAGTCCGGCACGTCAAGACCAAAACCAGTACCGGGCAGAGAATCATCATGAGTGGAGGTCACAGGCACTGGACTTTCAAAAGAAGACTCGGATACAAATTCAGAAATTTCTGTGACAATAATATCATCATTGACTACACAGGCGTGAAGCTCCATCAGAGCTGAAAAGGTAGCCAGCAAGGCAGCAATGCCTACTGAAGTGGGCAACACCTCAGAAGGACTTGGGGGGCAGGAGACGTCTCCTACAAGTTCTGCACCCTTTGGGAGGAACTCGGAGATCTCCAGGAGGTCAGACAGGACCTCAGGAACATCCTTTTTCAAGTTTCCTAAGAAGGATTCTGAACTATCCATGTTACAGGGCAAGGCTTGAACTTTATTTTGTGAACCGGGCAGATGTCCCAGGGAAGGTTCCACCATAAACTGAGACTGAATTTCATCATCAGGACAGGGATACACAGAAATATCTAGTGAAACTAACTCTGGCTTTCTGAGTTTCGTTTCACTGCAGGGAAATTCCTCCATAGCAATCAAACCAGACTGCAATTCCAAAATAGCAGAGAAACAGGTAACAATGGTTGCAATACCTAGACGAGCCTCTAGGGACACTGCAGGACATTTTAAACAAGGTAATATTGACTCATCCAGATTACTGGGTGGAGAGTCAGTACTTACTTCAGAATCAGACTCGCAAATGTCAATGCGAGTGGACATAATGTCTTTATTCATGATACAGGGCAGGCTCAGAGACACCTTCTCTGGACAGAGCAAAGGTGCTTCAGTATCAGGTTTACAAAACCAAAGTGCTGTCTCACTCTTAGACTCGGCTAACGATGTCGAATCCGAGGAGACAGAACGCAAAATTTGCGAATCCACAATCGCTTTAGGTTGCGAAACCGAACACTCCAAAGACAGGGATTCTGAGGTCTCCAGGCTGGATTGCTGGATCTCAGAAACGCCAGCTGACAATGTATCTTTACAAACGTCACCTGAATGACGTACACGTAATTCATTCAGAATCATTTTCCACATACAAATCAGCGGACTCACAAAGTCAAATTCACACCCCTTTTTTTCTCTTAAGGCAGAAGCATAACTTATACATGCTCTCAAGACAGATTCACTTCTGGCAATGTAGTACTCACAAAACGACTCTGAATCGTTCTCCAATTCATACACCAACGCTTCGAGCTGTTTTTTCTGGAACAGGGGCTCCCATTCACACCTGACTAGGTCTGAGCATTCATACTGAACAATGTTAGGGGAAGTTGTGACAACAACCTGAGGAATCATATTAATTTTACTCTTGAAACTGCATCGTTTGGGAATTTTCCCCATAGCGAGATCATAGATGGAGGATCTTAAAGTAGTACTGAGAGAAGATCTGTTTTTACATGACAAGGGATCCCACAAATCATTGACAAAGCTGACACACTCACGCCGATCACAATCGACAGGAACATCTGAGAAACCGGCATCAGATCGCACAGATTTAACCTCTAAACAAACGGGAGAAACTCCATCAGAATTCACGCAGGTGTCCACAGTCAAGGCACACCCATTCATTTCAGGTCGCACAGTGTCCAAACTCACTTGCTTTACCCCAGAAAGACAGGAATAATCATGTGACAA
Source organism: Hyperolius riggenbachi (assembly GCF_040937935.1). NCBI lineage: Eukaryota > Metazoa > Chordata > Amphibia > Anura > Hyperoliidae > Hyperolius > Hyperolius riggenbachi. The sequence goes on along the minus strand of NC_090647.1, from coordinate 345,792,435 downwards.
TGGTGTCTCTTTATTGGAAATAATTGGTTGGTGTGTGTGCAATTCGTCCAAAATAGTCTGCCACACATATATCACCAGATCCACATCACACTCATCACATTCATCAGAATCGATCAAAAGGTACATAGAGTCGAGACAATCATTCAGGTCATCCGCGCTCTTTGCGATATAAAAATCGCAAAAGGCTTTCCAATCGAAATCAAACTCTTCCAACAAGGCCCCAATCTCCCATGAGGCAAATGGCGGTTCAAACAACCCAGTATCTAGGTAATCTCCATATGGGTTGGGGTCAGGAACGAGGACAGACTTTTTAACTGCTTTAATGTAGTGTGCGATCCTACCTATAATAGGATCCACATATGCCTTTGCCTCAGGCAATGACATCTGAACAAAATCGAAGGTTCCCTCTGCCCTGGGGATTTTGGTTGGGCTGGACATTCTGTAACGATTGCGGAATCGTCTCCGTGGTCAGCGCACCAGACGTGCGCTGACGCGGCGGATTTCCTCCACAAGCGTATTATTGCGGACACCCAGGCTAGGTGCTATGCACCCGCAGAGGGCAATTCCCACCGGCAGATGGCGCTGTGGAGTGCAGGCGTACACAGCCGCTGCACAGCCACAATTGCCAAATGGGAATTGTACAGATCCGGGACAAGGTACAATCAGGCAGGGCTGGATAGCCCACAGGGAACAGAGCAAAAGGACAGAACCAATGTGTGCCCACCAAATTAGTCGCCACCCAGCGACGGCGAACACACAACGGCGGAAACGAAGTAGGAAACGCAATTGCAAGAATGGCGATTGCCAATAGCGACACAAGACTGAGCAGGACAGAGCACAAGGGTAGCAAAGGCACAGCAAATCATACAAAGAGAAAGATAAAGAAAATAACAAATGCTAGCTGAACGCGAACACCGCACTCATTCGCAACAGTGCACGCGTTCGTGCGCGGTCTCAGCGTGTTACGCACAACAGAGACAAGCACGCCTAACTAACCAAAGACAGACAAACACGAAACAGAGAACGCGAGCGCTTGCTTAACGGTTACCTCACCGAGCCTACAGCAAGCGTTTCGAATCAGACAAGACAGACACACGAAAACAGGGACAAGCGAGAGATAGGATCCACAGCACTAGCGAAAAGTGGCTAGCGCGATCCAAGTACAGAGTAGCAGAACAGAAGGATCCCCAGCGCTAGCGAAAAGTGGCTAGCGCGATCCCAGAAGACAGAACAGAAGGATCCCCAGCGCTAGCGAAAAGTGGCTAGCGCGATCCCAGGAGACAGAACAGAAGGATCCCCAGCACTAGCGCTAGGGCGAGTGCGATCCAAACACACGGCAGACAGAACAGATGAGGTAGGCAGAAACAACCGCTGTTTCAACCTACACTCTAGACTCAATCAGAAGGATCCACAGCCGCTAACGCTAGGGCTTGTACGATCCAAACACAAGACAGACGGAACAGGCAAAACAGATAATACAACCTGACTGGACTAGAAGGGGAGCCTAAAGCAACCCCCAGGAATTGACTATACTAGATAGCAATGGCTGACACTCCAGCAGTGTCCATCAGGAACAGACCATGGAAGGGAAATGTCCAGCAAAGCATTCTGGGAGCAGAATGCTTTTATAGTGCTAGTCATCAAAAGAAGGCAGGTAACGGATTTGCATGACTAATGTATGCAAATTCCTCAGCAACACAAGCTGCAGAACTGACAGAAAGTCTCTCTTAAAGAGACCTGCAGAATGCAGACGTGAACAGTGGTCAAAACGCTGCCTGTCTGCACAGGCAGCTGAGCAGATTCTCACACCGATCAGCCAATTTTTAAGGCTTAGACGTATTTGCACTAATGAATCTGACTTTCTCAGACAGGCAGCGGACCTACAACAGAGATTTGTGGATCGTGGATATCCCAGAAAAGTGGTCAGACAAGCCTTCTTCATCGCAAAAAACAAGAATAGGACTGACCTTATACATCAAAGACCACGTAGCAATGATAAAGTGGTGAGATTAAGCACTATGTATAATAATAGCTGGAGAGAAATTTATGAGGGCCTCAAAAAATCTTGGCCGATCCTTCAATCAGATCCTGATTTGAGGTAATGTATTACAACCCATCCCTCCATCACTGTCAAAAAATGCCCCACACTTAGAGATAAACTGTGTGCGAGTCATCTTACCCCATGCGTGGGACGCACTATTGGGGCAGGTGTACATGGGAGCTACCCATGTGGAGCATGTAATGTTTGTCCATACATGAGCTGCCAATCTGAGATCAGCAAATTCTTCTCAATCTCATACTTTCAAGTTAAACCAATATATAAACTGTCGTACCCATGGAGTAGTGTATGCTCTGAGATGCAGCTGCCCCAAATTATATGTGGGACAGACTAAGAATGCTTTAAAGGTCAGAGTGCAACAACACATGTCAAAGATTAGATTAGCCGAACGAGACCGTGGAGAGGGCCATACACTTACCTCAGTTGCAGCCTACTTCCTAGACCACCATGCCGGCTCATATAGTCGGCTACAGGTGTTTGGTCTTGAACACATTAAGATGAACAACAGGCGAGGTGACATTGTGTCCAGACTGTTACAGAAGGAGGCGAGGTGGATCTACAGTCTGGGATCCATGTCCCCCCTGAGGTTAAACGAGGAGATTGACTACTCTGGTTTCATCTAATGATGTATTTACATGTGTTTTCTTGTGTTGCAGATTGTATATTATACCATATGTATGGAATTATGAATAAATATCTATGATTGGCGTGTCTTAAATGTATTATGCATTGCCTTTGTACTATAGTGATGTCTTTAGATGGCACTGTATTGGATAATAGACATAGGAGTGTTCCACTGTTCAGCCATATATACATACCTGTCCCTGCGCTCCAGCTCGGATTTCACTATTCTTACTTCCTATACATACGCTCCAATGAACTCCTCCTATGGCCACACTCACTTTCCGTCCGATTTTTCCGCCCACTAACATCACGCATGACACGTCCTCTGGCACGCATGCTTGAGCGGCGCACTCGGATACTTAAACAGCGGTGTACGCTGTATGATACTAGAGTCTCCCTCACACTCCTTGAAGAAGCGGCGTGACGGCCGCGGAACTGGTGGAGACATCCACCGAGGGTCCCCTCTGCCACCACATCCCTCCTACGATACTCTACAGCCTGGCTAAGTATCCCTCCTTCGTGTGCACACCCTATGCATGCCTCAGGCTCTGTCTGTCTCCTTCAAAATCACGCTCCCTTAGCACATAATCGTCTGCATTATCACTTAGGTTGTACATTGCCTTGTATTTATATATGTATTTCATTCATTTTGTTTCTTCACATGTATTATTGCACTTATGCACTTTACAGGTTTATAGGAGGTTCTGAACCCGGGTTCAAAGGGTGTTGGTGTGCTCACATCTGAGCACCCACCCCTGTTAATTATACTAATTAAATTCCATTATTTACAAACTGATATGTTTCAATATATTAATTGATTATTATTACTAAGGAATCGATGTGGAGTTTGCTGTTTTTAAATGTTTTTATGGTCCTTTTGGTAGTATCCAGTATAATAAAGTGTTATATATATGTACATTGAGTTTTATGTGTGGTGCTGTTTATATGAGCTGATTCCCTACCTAACTAGTTCGCTCATTGGTTTTGAGGAAAATCACATTTTAAGCTAATACACCGGGCGATATACGCCTTTAATATAAAAATCCTCCAACTCGCTGTAATCCTGAATGTCCCAAATGTAGATCTCTACAAAACTACCAGAGTAATGATGCTCAACCAGATATACAGCAATGGGGATATGGGGCTCCGAGGACAGAATGATGGAGGCTCCCCGATGACGGCTACCCCGGACTCCACACTAGGGTTCAGTCCCGTGGTGGACTGGGATCAGGCTGAGATGGAGGCATTCCGGATACTGGAGGAGTTGTGGGAGGAGGGTGGTGATTGCTCCATGGATGAAAAAGGCCCAAGGACACCTGCACGTGAACAAGCGCCACACCGGCACGAAACGGCTGTTGCGCAGTCCTCTCATCCCTGGTCACCCTCCCGCACCCGTCCACGGCACAGGTCAGATCGTTACAATTTATATGTAGATGAGCACAAGTGGCTACTGTATCTGTGCCCATCCACCCGCTGATGTGAACTAATGGAGAAATAAATGTGGCTTAAGGAAGCGGTGCACGGACTGTCTTGTGTGTACTGTATATGAATGATGATTTAAAGCAAACCTGCATGCACGCTTCCTCACACAAGGATCCAAGTTACAGCAAGGATTAGGACGGGGTTGTCTAATATATATGGTGCAGCAGACCCAATCATCCCCCCTCACTGAGTGCCGGGCAACCAGCATCTTTTGTGTACCACATTTTAAGCTAATACACCGGGCGATATACGCCTTTAATATAAAAATCCTCCAACTCGCTGTAATCCTGAATGTCCCAAATGTCTAACCCCAAATGCTAACATATAACTTATGGAAAATATGGAAAGCATCAATCTAGTCAGGGATATATTAGCAGATCATATAGTCAGCATGACCTTGGTCAGCAGTGTAGACATTCAGGGCCGGCCCGCTCATGAGGCGGGGTGAAACTTTTGCCTCAGGCGGCACATTTCTAGGGGCGTCATCCGCCCGTCGGTGGGTGGGGGGAGGCGGCCGCCGAGCTGGAGGGGTAGCGGGCAGGACGGGGGTATTGGGCCTAGCGGCGGGGAGGGGGGGTCGGACTCCCCCCTCCCTCGCCTGGGTCCCCGTCCTCCGCTCCCCTCCAGCCTTAAATAGATCCGAAGCGCTACTCGTAAGAGGCAGTGGGCAGGGAGGACTCACCTCTTCCTCGATCCAGCGTGCGCTCCACTGACGTCACTTCCTGCAACGCCACCCACTGTATTGTAAGTGGACGGCGTTCCAGGAAGTGACGTCAGTGGAGCGCACACTGGATCGAGCGAGGAAGAGGTGAGTCCTCCCCGCCCACTGCCTCTTACGAGTAGCACTTCTGATCTATTTAAGGCTGGAGGGGAGCGGAGGACGGGGGACCCAGGCGAGGGAGGTGGGGGTCCGACCCCCCTCTCCGCCGCTAGGCCCAATACCCCCGTCCTGCCCGCTACCCCTCCAGCTCGGCGGGGGTTGGCAGGGGCGTCAGCAATAATTTTTTCAAAATTTTGCCTCAGGCGGCAAAAAGTCTAGGGCCGGCCCTGTATACATTTAAGGGTATAAATGTAAAGGGTATTCATTTTAAGGGTACTTTAGACAAACAGAATTATACCAGAATTATTTAATCTACACTTGGAAATCTCCATGCTCATCTCTACTGACCTCATGACACTCTTCTCTTTCAGGTATGCAACTGATTAATTTTCCTGGCTGTATGCTTAAATTCTAAATTCTGCATCAATCTGCTTTTATGGTATGCAACTGATTAATTTTCCTGGCTGTATGCTGAAATTCTAAATTCTGCATCAATCTGCTTTTATGGTATGCAACTGATTAACTTTCCTGGCTGTATGCTTAACCACTTTGTCCTCCTTGACGTATAAAAACGTCAAGGAGGATATGCACGCTCCCGCGATTGATCACGCGCACTCCCGGCCGTGGATTTGGTAGCCCAGGAATCAATGTATCGGGCTATGGTGCCCGATCACTGATTCCTCTCCCCCCCAGAAAAAGCGACAGCTTCTCTCGGAAGCTACGCTTTTTCTGACTCTATGTCTCTCTAAGCGTACATTGTACGCTTAGAGCAGTGGTTCCCAACCTTTTCCGGCCCGGGGAACACTGTCTGACCAAATTTTTCTCCGGGGAACAGCGCCGGGGGGGGAGGGAGTCGGGGATGCGGCCCCCGGTTGTTTGTGCGACCTAGTGGACAGTGCCGTGCGCAGCAGGCTATGGGGGGGGGGGGGAGGACTGGGGTGCGGCTGCATAGCTAGCATAGTTGCCCCAGTGTAGGGAGTTTCATTGCCTCAGTATAGCTAGTATAGTGCCCCAGTATAGTGCCCCATTATAGCCAGTATAGTGCCCCAGTATAGCCAGAATAGTGCCCCAGTATAGCTAGTATAGTGCCCCAGTATAGCCAGCAAAGTGCCCCAGTATAGCCCCCCAGTATAGCTAGTATAGTGCCCCAGTATAGTGCCACAGTATAGCCCCCCAGTATAGCCAGTATAGTGCCCCGGTATAGCCAGAATAGTGCCCCAGTATAGCCAGTATAGTGCCCCAGTATAGCCAGTATAGTGCCCCAGTATAGCCAGCATAGTGCCCCAGTATAGTGCCCCAGTATAGCCCCCCAGTATAGCTAGTATAGTGCCCCAGTATAGCCCCCCAGTATAGCTAGTATAGTGCCCCAGTATAGCCAGTATAGTACCCCAGTATAGTGCCCCAGTATAGCTAGTGTAGTGCCCCAGTATAGCCAGTATAGTGCCCCAGTATAGCCAGAATAGTGCCCCAGTATAGCTAGTATAGTGCCCCAGTATAGCCAGCATAGTGCCCCAGTATAGCCCCCCAGTATAGCTAGTACAGTGCCCCAGTATAGTGCCACAGTATAGCCCCCCAGTATAGCTAGTATAGTGCCCCAGTATAGCCAGTATAGTGCCCCAGTATAGCCAGTATAGTGCCCCAGTATAGCCAGTATAGTGCCCCAGTATAGCCAGAATAGTGCCCCAGTATAGCTAGTATAGTGCCCCAGTATAGTGCCCCAGTATAGCCAGCATAGTGTTCCAGTATAGTGTCCCAGTATAGCTAGTATAGCCCCCCAGTATAGCCAGTATAGTGCCCCAGTATAGCCAGTATAGTGCCCCAGTATAGCTAGTATAGTGCCCCAGTATAGCCAGAATAGTGCCCCAGTATAGCTAGTATAGTGCCCCAGTATAGCCAGTATAGTGCCCCAGTATAGTGCCCCAGTATAGCTAGTATAGTGCCCCAGTATAGCCAGTATAGTGCCCCAGTATAGCTAGTGTAGTGCCCCAGTATAGCTAGTATAGTGCCCCAGAATAGTGCCCCAGTATAGCGCCCTCCCGCCCGTTCCCGCTGCTGTTATTACCTTAGCAGCTGCCGCTCTCCCCTCTCCGGCACATGTGTTTATTCTAGCAGCGTACCTCCGGCTGCTCTGTGTGATGCGGAAGGAAGCAGGGCAGCGGCTTCCTGTAACGGCGATATGTATCGCCGTTACTATGGTAACCGAGCCCTGCCTCCTTCCGCATCACACAGAGCAGCCGGAGATACGCTGCTAGAATAAACACATGCGCTGTGGAGAGGGGAGAGCGGCCGCTGCTAAGGTAATAACAACGGCGGCCGCAGGGACGGGCGGGAGGGGGAGAAGAGGACGGCACACCAGGCAACGTTCCGCGGCACACTAGTGTGCCGCGGAACACTGGTTGAAAAACACTGGCTTAGAGTGACGTCATGTAAACAAACTCATCTTGTGGTCAAAAAGTAAAACTACATCTAAAAGTAAAAAAACATTACAATACACAAATATTTCCCCAAATAAAACACTATTTATATCCCACCCTCACAAAAATACCCACATAAAATGTTTAATAAAAAAAACAAAAACATTACTATAAAAAAAAACACATAAATATTTACCTAAGGGTCTAAACTTTTTAAATATCTATGTAAAGATGAAATATTTCTATATTTTTTCTTTTTATAAGCTTGTAAATAGTGATGGATGCAAAATGGAAAAAATGCTCTTTTATTTCCAAATAAAATATTGTCGCCATACATTGTGATAGGGACATAATTTAAATGGTGAAATAACCGTGACAAATGGGTAAATACAATACGTGGGTTTTAATTATGGAGGCATGTATTATTTTTAAACTACAATGGCCGAAAACTGAGAAATAATAAATTTTTTCATTTTTTTCTTATTCTTACTGTTAAAATGCATTTACAGTAAGGTAGCTCTTAGCAAAATGTACCCCCCAAAGAAAGCCTAATTGGTGGTGGAAAAAACAAGATATAGATCAGTTCATTGTGATAAGTAGTGATAAAGTTATAGGCTAATGAATGGGAGGTGAACATTGCTCGGATGCATAAAGTGAAAACGACTGAGAGCTTAAGTGGTTAAATTCTAAATTCTGCATCAATCTGCTTAATTATAAGTGTTAATAATTGGGGCTTCTTCCTGTGCTACCTTTTGCCTATTTCATTTCATTAGTCACAATTTGCATATCTTTAGTGTCTAGTGTCTAGTATATTCACAGCTGTAATCAGTCTGCTTGTTAGCATCAATCTATTCAGGGATATATTAGCAGATCATATAGTCAGCATGACCTTGGTCAGCAGTGTATACATTTAAGGGTGTAAATGGAATTAATTTTAAGGGTACTTTAGACAAACAGAATTATATCAGAATTATTTAATCTACACTTGGAAATCTCCATGCTCATCTGTACTGACCTCATGACACTCTTCTCTTCCAGGTATGCAACTGATTAATTTTCCTGGCTGTTTTAAGGGTACTTTAGACAAACAGAATGATACCAGAATTGAACCAGAAGGGAACAGAAGTGAACTAGCACAAAACTCTGGGCTGTTGTTCATCTGCTGATTTTCTACACCCTGCATAGAAGTACCTTCAATACCATATTGAACATACACCAGCTAAACATACAGCCAGCTAAATTTAAGCACTGCACACCCGCTTACCAAACTACTGATGGTTTCACCGTGGCTCACCAACCACACCACTGCTGATCTTCGCTGGCTGCTCCACTGCTGAACTCCCCACCAACTGATCCATCGCCAACCTCCAGACAAGTTACATCATTACCAACCAGACACCATCTACCAATCACACACAGCTGGATTTTTTTTTGCCATCATTGATGTTCTGGCCAACTTCATTGCTGATCTCCTGTGGACTGCTCCTTAACAGATTGATTATTGATGCTACTTTGCTGAACCCCTTCAGCCACATCATTGGTGACATTTATCTCATCTTGGTCTAACTGCTGTCCCCCTATCTATGCTTCCACTCTCCACACCCCATCCTACCTTATCCCTTCAGTACAAAATGTACCCCTTCCCTCCTATTCACTCCCTGACCCCTCCACCATTTCCAAACTATCTCCCTCCCCATCTCGCTCTCCCCCATCACCACATGCTCTACCTCCACCTCCTTCTACACCTTGTCCCCCTTCTGTTTCACCGCACCCTCTCCCCTTCTGTCCTTAGACTCCCTTTTGGCCCTCAACCCCCATGCACCTCCCTTCCCTCCCCCCCCCCTACACTCTACCCACACACACCCTCGGCATAACCTTATTCCTATCCATCCTACCCCTAGGCATTTGCTCACGGTTTCCTGTGGCCTCTGGAATGCCAGGTCCACCCGTAATAAGCTGCTCTCTGGAACTCGCTCCCTCCAGCCACCAGACTCGCCCCCACCTTTAATACCTTCACACAAGCTCTCAAGACTCACCCTTTCATGCTCGCATAACCCCCTACACCAGCACCATAATATGTTCTGTTAGACACCCTCTCAACAGATGCACCTATTGTCTCCACCCCCACCCTTTAGATTGTAAGCCTCTGGCAGGGCCCTCTCCCTTAGTGTTTCCAGCTTGATTATGCAATCTTACTGACAATCACCCCTTTTGTGGACTAGAACAATCTCTATTTTGACCTATGACACTGTATTATCAAATCATTTGCATGGTCTTGTTTTGTTGTGAGTTTCCTGTATGTCCTACCTTGTATGTTAACCCTTTTATCTATTGTGCAGCGCTGCGTAATATATTGGCGCTTTATAAATACAATAAATAATAATAATAATAATAAAGCATATGGAAAGATCCTCAAAAAAATTCTTCTCAATCTGGGAAAGATTCACCACAGCTACGTTTACATGTCAAGTAATTACAGTCCTGATGGATCCCTACAAATACACATCTTGGTATGTGCTCAAAGACTTACAGGGCTAACTCATGGTGTGATTTATCTTTTACGGCACCTTAACCCATGGCAACCCTTGCAAGACCTACAAATGTCCCTATCCACAAAACTACAAGGTCTAGGATTCATAGGACCTGGAAAATGGAACTTCCAATCTTTTGCAATCAGATAGCGCATTTGGAGAAATAGGCCTCGATTCATAAACAGCAGTGCGATAAAAAAAATCTTGTCGGGAAAATACCGCACTCGGTATTTTCCCGGTCTGTGTGCTAATTCATAAAGATTTCCCCATCTGCCCTTGGAGGTCGGTAAATTACCGCAGCCCATTGAGCGGTAGAGTAGAGCAGTGTCTCGATCCTCTCTTTGCCCTGCAGAAATGAATCACACAGACGGCTCTCTGGCTCTCCCACTGATGACTCAGACAGATGAGTCACACAGTCTTTCCCTGCCTGCAAAAATTACTCACACAGACGGCTCTTTCCACTGATGACTCAGACAGATGAGTCACACAGTCTTTCCCTGCCTGCTGAAATGATTCACACAGAGGGCTCTCTGGCTCTCTCCACAGATGAATCAAACTGACTTCGGATCTCTGCTCTTTGCATTAATCAGAGCTGTCAGAGCTGTCGGTAACTTGTTAAGACCTCGCCAGAGGTGTCGGTAACTACCGCCTGTCTTACCGCTTGTTGCAGGCTTTATGAATTGACATTTGCTGACAATTTACTGACGTGTTGTCGGTAACTGCAGCCAAGTAGGTAATTTATCTCCCTGGTCGGTAATGTCAGCTTTTCATGCGGTAACAGCCTTTATGAATTGACATTTTGCTAAGTGGTCGGTAAAGTCTGCTGTTTTCAGCATTACCGCATGAGGTAATGCTTTATGAATGGAGGCCATAGTGGCAAGGAAGGGGAGAGGGTTTATTTGAAGATTAGGGGAGGGGAGATTAAGGTTATGACAGGAAGATAACTATTTGGCCTGTATATACCAAATGTATTATAAATGCTTGACCAGATCAGACAGTGTCTCAATGTAACTCAATGGCACTTGAATAATTTTGTCATGTTGGCAACGACTGTACTATGTGTTGTAAAATGGAGGGTGAACATTTGAAAACCTACAATAAAATTTTGTGAAAAAAAACAGAGGTACACTAATGCTTAAAATGCCCCAACACATTGGCCTCAGTTCACTAAGCTTATATCCGGTCTTTAACCTCTTGATGACCATGGGCTTAACCCCCCCCACCCCCCCTAGTGACCAGGCCATTTTGTACAAAATAGGTCACTGCAGCTTTAAGGCCAAGCTGCAGGGCCACACAACACGGCACACAAATGATTCCCCCCCCCCCCCTTTTGTCCCCACCAACAGAGCTTTAACCACTTAAGGACCGCTTTCTCTTCACCCCTTAAGGACCAGATCCTTTTTTCCATTCAGACCACTGCAGCTTTAATGGTTTATTGCTCAGTCATACAAGCTACCATCTAAATGAATTTTACCTCCTTTTCTTGTCACTAAAAGAGCTTTCTTTTGGTGCAATTTGATTGCTGCTGCGATTTTTAGTTTATATTATATTCATCAAAAAAGACATGAATTTTGTAAAAAAAAAATGATTTTTTTAGCTTCCTGTGATAAAATTTGTCAAATAAAGTAACATTTCTGTATACATTTTTGTCCACATTTATTGTGCTACATGTCTTTGATTTAAAAAAAACATTCAGTTTATATTTATTGGTTTGGGTAAAAGTTATAGCGTTTACAAACTATGGTGCAAAAAGTGAATTTTCCCACTTTGAAGCATCTCTCTCATTTCTGAGCACCTGTCAGGTTTCATGAGGTGCTAGAATTCCAGGTTAGTATAAATACCCCCCAAATAACCCCACTTTGGAAAGAAGACACCCCAAAGTATTCACTAAGAGGCATGGTGAGTTCTTAGAAGATTTTATTTTTTGTTACAAGTTAGCGGAAAATGACACTTTGTGACAAAAAATAAATTAAAAAAAGTTTCCATTTCTGCTAACTGGTGACAAAAAAAAAAAAATGAAATCTGCCACGAACTCACCATGCCCCTATCTGAATACCTTGAAGTGTCTAGTTTCCAAAATGGGGTCATTTGTGGGGTGTGTTTACTGTCCTGGCCTTTTGGGGGGTGCTAAATTGTAAGCACCCCTGTAAAGCCTAAAGGTGCTCATAGGACTTTGGGCCCCTTAGCGCACCTAGGCTGCAAAAAAAAGTGTCACACGTGGTATCGCCCTACTCAAGAGAAATAGTATAATGTGTTTTGGGGTGTATTTTTACACATACCCATGATGGGTGGGAGAAATATCTCTGTAAATGAGATTTTTTTTTATTTTTTTTACACACAATTGTCCATTTACAGAGATATTTCTCCCACCCAGCATGGGTATGTGTAAAAATACACCCCAAAACACATTATACTACTTCTCCTGAGTACAGCGATACCACATGTGTGACACTTTTTTGCACCCTAACTGCGCTAAGGGGCCCAAAGTCCTATGAGTACCTTTAGGATTTCACAGGTCATTTTGAGGCATTTATTTTCTAGACTACTCCTCACGGTTTAGGGCCCCTAAAATGCCAGGACAGTATAGGAACCCTACAAGTGACCCCATTTTAGAAAGAAGACACCCCAAGGTATTCCGTTAGTAGTATGGGGAGTTCATAGAAGATGTCATTTTTTTGTCACAAGTTAGCGGAAATTGATTTTTATTGATTTTTTCACAAAGTGTCATTTTCCACTAACTTGTGACAAAAAATAAAATCTTCTATGAATTCCCCATACACCTAATGGAATACCTTGGGGTGTCTTCTTTCTAGAATGGGGTCACTTGTGGGGTTCCTATAATGCCCTGGCATTTTAGGGGCCCTAAACCGTGAGGAGTAGTCTAGAAACCAAATGCCTCAAAATGACCTGTGAAATTCTAAAGGTACTCATAGGACGTTGGGCCTCTTAGCGCACCTAGGCTGCAAAAAAGTGTCACACATGTGGTATCGCCATTAGAGAAATATCTCTGTAAATTACAATGTTTTGATTTTTTTTTTTACACACAATTGTCCATTTACAGAGATATTTCTCCCACCCAGCATGGGTATGTGTAAAAATACACCCCAAAACACATTATACTACTTCTCCTGAGTACGGCGATATCACATGTGTGACACTTTTTTGCAGCCTAGGTGCACTAAGGAGCCCAACGTCCTATTCACAGGTCATTTTGAGGCATTTGGTTTCTAGACTACTCCTCACGGTTTAGGGCTCCTAAAATGCCAGGGCAGTATAGGGACCCCACAAGTGACCCTATTTTAGAAAGAAGACACCCCAAGGTATTCCGTTAGGTGTATGTTGAGTTCATAGAAGATTTTATTTTTTGTCACAAGTTAGTGGAAAATGACACTTTGTGAAAAAAAACAATAAAAATTTCCGCTAACTTTTGACAAAAAATAAAATCTTCTATGAACTCGTCATACACCTAACGGAATACCTTGGGGTGTCTTCTTTCTAAAATAGGGTCACTTGTGGGGTCCCTATACTGCCCTGGCATTTTAGGGGCCCAAAACCATGAGGAGTAGTCTGGAAACCAAATGCCTCAAAATGACTGTTCAGGGGTATAAGTATCTGCAAATTTTGATGACAGGTGGTCTATGAGGGGGCGAATTTTGTGGAACCGGTCATAAGCAGGGTGGCCTCTTAGATGACAGGTTGTATTGGCACTGAAGTGCAGGAAGCGCCGGATGTTCTCAAATCGTGACCTGGACATGGCAATTAAGTCATACCAGCATTGATCAGAAAAAAAATTCTGTCACTGCGGTGGGGCGGGTGAGGGTTTGGCTAGGTGATCAGAAGCCCGCAGGGGGCATATTAGGGCCTGATCTGATGGGTAGCAGTGACAGGTGGTGACAGGGGGTGACGGGGTGATTGATAGGTGATCAGTAGGTGATTACAGAGGAGAATATATGCAAACAATGCACTGGCGAGTTGATCAGAGGGGGTCTGGAGGGCAAATTGAGGGTGTGGGCGGGTGATTGGGTGCCCACAAGGGGCAGATTAGTGTCTGATCTGATGGGTAGCAGTGACAGGTAGTGACGGGGTGATTATGGGTGATTGATGGGTGATCAGTGGATGATTAGAGGGGAGAACAAATGTAAACAATGCACTTTCGGAGGTGATCTGAGGGTGGGTCTGCACGCAATCTGAGGGTGTGGGTGGGTGATCAGGTTAGGGTCTGATCTGATGGGTGGCAGTGACAGGTGGTAACAGGGGGTGATTGATGGGTGATTGACAGGTGATCAGTGGGTGATTATAGGGGAGAATAGATGTATACAGTACACAGGGGGGGAGGGTCTAGGGAGGATCTGAGGGTGTGGGGGGGTGTTCAGGAGCCCCCAGGGGGCAGTTTAGGACCTAATCTAAAAAATAGCGTTGAGATAGTGACAGGGAGTGATTAATGGGTGATTTGGGGGGGTGATTGGGTGCAAACAGGTGTCTGAGGGGTGGGCGGGGGGAGGGGGGTCTGATGGGTGCATTGGGCGATCAGGGGGCAAGATCAGTGTGCTTGGGTGCTTACTAGGAGGGCTGCAACCTGCCCTGGTGGTCCTTCGATCACTGGGACCACCAGGTCAGGAGGCAGCCTGTATAATACGCTTTGTATACATTACAAAGCGTATTATCCACTTTACATGCGGCAGATCGGGGGTTAACAACCCGCCGGCGCTGCTAATTGGCCGGCGGGTTGATGTCCCGGGTGGGCACATCCAGCGTGCGATCCCCTGCCAGCTAGTCCACAACGAGCCGCCGCCGATCGGCGTATTGCGGTCGTTGCGGGCTCCACTTTGCCGCCGCCTAGGTAGGGGCGGTTGGCAAGTGGTTAAAATCACAATCCAGTAAAATATATCTATCTATCTATATACAGGCTCAAATCTGAGCCTGAGCCACCGAACCACCGATGGTCCCATCGGTGGGCACCAACTGCCCCTCCTCCTGGGGGCCCCAGAGCTAAGAGGGAGGGGGGCACAGCTTGGAAGGGGGGGAATTGGGCACAGAGCGGTGGGGAGGGGGGGAAGCTTTCCCCCCTCCCTCACCTAGGGGCCCCCCTTCCGCGCACCCCCCTCCTCCAGAAGTGCAGCCATCAGTGAGCGGAGAATAGCTACAGAGATGATGCTAGCTCCGCTCCGCTCCGAGTCCGCATGCCGCTGCCCTGCATCTCTGTCTGCTGTAGTGACGCTGTCCAATCACGCTCTCGCAGTACTTCCTGATTATCATCTATCTATCTGATTACTTCCTGTATATCTATCTATCTATCTATCTATCTATATCTATATCTATCTATCTATATATATATACAGTGGAGGAAATACCTATTTGACCCCTCACTGATTTTGTAAGTGACAAAGAAATGAAAAGTCTCAGAACAGTATAATTTCAATGGTAGGTTTATTTTAACAGTGGCAGATAGCACATCAAAAGGAACATCGAAAAAATAACCTTAAATAAAAGATAGCAACTGATTTGCATTTCATTGAGTGAAATAAGTTTTTGAACCCCTACCAACCATTAAGAGTTCTGGCTCCCACAGAGTGGTTAGACACTTCTACTCAATTAGTCACCCTCATTAAGGACACCTGTCTTAACTAGTCACCTGTATAAAAGACACCTGTCCACGGAATCAATCAATCAAGCAGACTCCAAACTCTCCAACATGGGAAAGACCAAAGAGCTGTCCAAGGATGTCAGAGACAAAATTGTAGACCTGCACAAGGCTGGAATGGGCTACAAAACCATTAGCAAGAAGCTGGGAGAGAAGGTGACAACAGTTGGTGCGATTGTTCGAAAATGGAAGGAGCACAAAATGACCATCAATCGACCTCGCTCTGGGGCTCCACACAAGATCTCACCTCGTGGGGTGTCAATGGTTCTGAGAAAGGAGAAAAAGCATCCTAGAACTACACGGGAGGAGTTAGTGAATGACCTCAAATTAGCAGGGACCACAGTCACCAAGAAAACCATTGGAAACACATTACACCGCAAAGGATTAAAATCCTGCAGGGTTTGCAAGGTCCCCCTGCTCAAGAAGGCACATGTGCAGGCCCGTCTGAAGTTTGCCAATGAACACCTGAATGATTCTGTGAGTGACTGGGAGAAGGTGCTGTGGTCTGATGAGACCAAAATAGAGCTCTTTGGCATTAACTCAACTCGCTGTGTTTGGAGGAAGAAAAATGCTGCCTATGACTCCCAAAACACCGTTCCCACCGTCAAGCATGGGGGTGGAAACATTTTGCTTTGGGGGTGTTTTTCTGCTAAGGGCACAGGACAACTTAATCGCATTAACGGGAAAATGGACGGAGCCATGTATCGTGAAATCCTAAACGACAACCTCCTTCCCTCTGCCAGGAAACTGAAAATGGGTCGTGGATGGGTGTTCCAGCACGACAATGACCCAAAACATACAGCAAATGCAACAAAGGAGTGGCTCAAGAAGAAGCACATTAAGGTCATGGAGTGGCCTAGTCAGTCTCCGGACCTTAATCCAATAGAAAACCTATGGAGGGAGCGCAAGCTCAGAGTTGCACAGAGACAGCCTCGAAACCTTAGGGATTTAGAGATGATCTGCAAAGAGGAGTGGACCAACATTCCTCCTAAAATGTGTGCAAACTTGGTCATCAATTACAAGAAACGTTTGACCTCTGTGCTTGCAAACAAGGGTTTTTCCACTAAGTATTAAGTCTTTTATTGTTAGAGGGTTCAAAAACTTATTTCACTCAATGAAATGCAAATCAGTTGCTATCTTTTATTTAAGGTTATTTTTTCAATTTTCCTTTTGATGTGCTATCTGCCACTGTTAAAATAAACCTACCATTGAAATGATACTGTTCTGAAACTTTTCATTTCTTTGTCATTGGACAAACTTACAAAATCAGTGAGGGGTCAAATAATTAATATACATACACCCATATATATACATACACATATATACATACACATATATACATACACATATATACACATATACATATATACATATATACATACACATATATACATACACATACACACATACACATATACATATATACATACACATATACATATATACATACACATATACATATATACATACACATATACATATATACATACACATATATACATACACATACATATATACATACACATACATATATACATACACATACATATATACATACACATATACATACACATATACACACATATATATATATATATATATATATATATATATATATATATATATATATATATATATATACACATATATTACATACACACATATACATACACATATATATATATATATATATATATATACACACATATATATATATACATACACACACATATATATATATATATATATATATATATATATATATATATATTTCCCTGGTGCTTCCATGGCAGCATACTCTGGGTTATGGCCCCGCCCCCTAACCCCATTGGACAGTTTAACTATAAGTTTTTTGCCTGCACACTCGCTTACCATCTTTTTTTCCTTGTCCTCCCCTTTCCCTTTGGACACTCTTTTCCTTTTACAGGTTTGTCTACTTTAAAACAAGTTTTCCCCCAGGGTTTATCCCTTTCCCTGGGGAAGCCTCGTGTGGGTGCTAAATGCACTTCAGTGAGGTCAGGTAGCTGGTCCCTGGATAATGGTTTCTGTTAAAAACAGAACATGGTGCGTGCTGCCGCTTTTTTCTCTCTTTCCTGCCTGTTCACTCTCCTTCCCTCTTACCTGTTTTCCCAGAGGGGAAGCCGTTATGCCTGTAGGTCTCCTGCCGGCAGAGCGGTATGCAGTACCGCTCTGTCTGTGCGGGCAAACGATTCTCCTAGCTAGGAGAGAGCGGAGGGAGCGTCTGGGGCATGTCTTGCCGACGGCTGGTGCTCTGAGGCTGTGGTCTCGCGCGCGCGAGATCTTGGCTTCCTTTGTACCTTTCCCCTGTTTCCGCCTCTTTGCCCTTCCTCCGGAGGCCCGGTGGCCATCTTGGTTATGGGCAACTCATACTGAGCATGCCCATGACCACAATTCCTATTTAAACGGCGTTTTTTCAGCTGACAGGTGCTTTCTGGAGAAGCTCCTGTCTCTGTAGCCACTCTGCAAAGCCAGCAGTCGCCTGGTTCTGGAATTACCAGTAATACTCGTTATTTAAGGTATTTTATTTTGCCTTTATAGGTAAAGGCCCAATTTTATTGATTTTTTTCATTTTTATATTTCAATGTTCTTTTTTCTTTCTCTCTCTCTTCATTGCAGCCGATTTCACCCAATATGGGGCGCACAAAAGACCAGCAACGAGCTCGCAGGTATGCAGCTTGAAAAAAAAAAAAAAAAAAAAAAAGGAGGGTCTTGGCTTCTATGGATACTAATTAGTATTCTTTTTAGCCCTTCTAGACCTAAAGATCAACATAATCATCGCTCTCAAACATCATCTAAAGCATACGAGTCATCCTCCAAGCAGTATTCTTCTAACAAAGAGAGAAGCAGATCTAAATCCCGCCGACAGAAATCTCCGACTTATTATAGGTCAAGATCAAGGTCTGAAAGGCGCTCCCCTTCACCTCGCTACTATTCCCCACCTCCGAGACCAAGAAAGACAGATTGTTGGATGTGTGGCAGTAGGGCCCTGCCTGGAAAGATTGTCTGTAACAAGTGTTTACAAGAAAATGCGACTTCTAATGCGGAAGATTCATCCACGGTCCTTAATCTTATAAGACAAGCTGTGCGCGAAGAAATTGCGGCTCAGCTTCCCTCCACTTCTACATCTGTACCTCTTCCACAGGACACGGATCAACTTCAAGCTTCTGTAGGGCCGCATGTGGAACCTCCGTTAGAGCAAAGTCTGTCTGGGGATTCGAATGCAGAAACTGAAGATCAAGACAACTTTCAGTTTTCTTTAGTGGAGCCCTTAATAGCAGCCATTAAAGAGGCCTTACAATGGTCTGATCCTGAAGTTGCCCCTGAAGAAGTTCCTAAGTTCTATCCGCACCTCGGCAAAGTGGGGCCGTCTTTCCCTCTATTTAGAGAAATTAAAGGAGTCATTATGGAGGAGTGGGCAAAAGTTGAAAATAAAGCGTCTTTCACTAATAGATGGGCAAAATTATACCCTATCAAGGATACAGATGCACCATTTCTGCAGAACGCGCCAGTCGTTGATGCTTCAATCTCTAATTTAGCAAAGCATGTCACCTTGCCTCTAGATGATACTGTCGCTTTTAAAGACGTACTTGACCGTAAAGCAGAAGGTGACATGAGAAGATGCTATGTCTCAGCAGGAGCGGCTTGCAGGACTTCCATCTCTTTGACGTCCCTTTCTAGGGCAATGAAAGTATGGATTAATAACATGGAAGATTCAATTAAATCAGGTGCGGAACTGGAACAAATAATATCAGGTCTGGAAGATCTAAAAATCGCCGCTGACTTCGTGGGAGAGGCAGCTATAGATGGAGTTCGGGCAGCCTCCAGAGCTATGCTCTCTTCAGTAACGTCTAGGCGAGCCCTCTGGTTAAGATCGTGGAATGCTGACGCTAATTCTAAACAGACTTGGCTGAAGATCCCATATGATGGCAAAGCGCTGTTCGGAGAAAAGCTGGACAAAGCAATCTCGAGAAAGTCGGGTGGAAAATCGGGAGACATCC
The DNA here is from genome assembly GCF_040937935.1 of Hyperolius riggenbachi. Taxonomy (NCBI): domain Eukaryota; kingdom Metazoa; phylum Chordata; class Amphibia; order Anura; family Hyperoliidae; genus Hyperolius; species Hyperolius riggenbachi. The sequence continues at coordinate 345,772,845 of NC_090647.1, read as the reverse complement.
CACAGGACAGAAGAACAAGGAAACAGCGTTTGGGACAGAAATCTCAAAACTTCAGGAGCTTTAAAAATTACAAGCCTGGCAGAGAATATCAGAGGAAATGGCGCGGAATGCAAACCTCCTTGCCAAAACCAGTAAAAAGCGCTACTTCTTCTCGTCAGGATTCAGGGAAGTCTTTTTGAGGCCTTGTCCGTCCACACTCACTCAGTCGGAGCGAGACTAAGGTCTTTTGCTCGAGTGTGGGCGGACAGGGTTTCGGATACCTGGGTACTGTCGACCATAGAAAAAGGTCACCGGTGGCAGTTCAGTTCCCAACCAGGAAATATATTTCTTCCAACCCACCTTCCTTTGTCCAGGCAAAAGAGACTATGTCTAATACAGTATATCAAGCAACTGGTCCTACAAAACGCAGTCCGAGAAGTCCCGGTCTCTCAGCAAGGCAAAGGTGTCTACTCACCTCTCTTCTTAGTTGCAAAAAAATCAGGAGACTGGAGACCGGTCATAGACCTAAAGAGGTTGAACAAACACATACTGTTACCCAAGTTCAAGATGGAATCCTTGCAGTCGATTATCCTGTGTGTACAACCGGACGATTTCATGGCCTCAATAGACCTCAAAGACGCCTATTTCCACATCCCAATTCACCCTCAATACCAATCCTATCTCAGGTTTGTTCTGAAAGATTTACATCTACAATTCACCGCTTTGCCCTTCGGCCTTTCAACATCACCAAGAACGTTTTCAAAGGTCTTACAGTCAGCAATTGCTATTCTCAGACAGCGGAAGCTACGAATATTCCACTACTTGGACGACGTTCTAATTCTCTCCAACTCTCATCATCAACTTCTTCAAGATGTGAAAACCTGTCTTGCCTTACTGGAAGATCTGGGGTGGATCATCAATTACCCCAAAAGTCAATTAATCCCAACCAGAAACATGATCTATTTGGGTGCCCTATTCGACACGATAAACAACACTGTCTCACTTCCGGCTTCGAAAATACCGACTATAGTCCGGTGGGTTCAAGTTTCTCAGAAAGCTTCCTACATGACGGTGAGAGAATGTCTTCAACTCCTCGGTACCCTGTCAGCGACAATACCGATGGTCAGATGGGCACATTGGCACATGAGGGGTTTCCAACTACCCTTTTTACGCCAGTGGGACAAACACAATCTAGATCAAAAGATAAAAATTTCACAAGCGATGAAACTTTCTCTTCAATGGTGGCTGGAAGTGAAGAACCTACAGAGAGGCTACTCCCTTCGCCCACTTTCCTGGATCTATGTGACCACGGATGCCAGCATGAGCGGATGGGGAGCGTGGTGTCGGGATCATGTAGTCCAAGCTCGCTGGCCCTGTCGACCTTTTGCGAACACTTCCAACTTCTTGGAATTGAGAGCAGCCCGTCTGGCTCTGATAGCCTTTCTTCCCTTTCTAAAGGACAAGCCTGTGTGCATAAAGTCGGACAATTCCGCAACAGTGGCATATATTCAAAATCAGGGTGGAACCCACAGCCATATCTTGTTCCAGGAAGTGGAACACCTTCTCTCCTGGGCGGAAGCCAATCTTCTACACCTAAAGGCAGTTCACATTCCAGGTCACCTAAACAAGAAAGCGGACTTCCTATCGAGAACGTTGCTAGACAACAACGAGTGGTCTCTGAACCAGGAAGTTTTCTACCTTCTGACGAAGGAGTTTGGAGTCCCCAAACTGGATCTGTTTGCATCACCTCAGAATTTCAAGCTGCCTCTATTCTTCACAAGGAGTCCGGCTCCAGGGAGTCAGGGAGTGGATGCACTGTCACAGCCATGGCCGCACCAATTTCTGTATGCCTTCCCTCCGATCCCTTTGATATTCCGGTTCTTACGCAGGGTAATGATGGAATCAGCAACAATCCTGGCAATATTGCCATACTGGCCGAACAGGATTTGGTTCCCGTTGC
>NC_090647.1:345721071-345753571 GCF_040937935.1 Hyperolius riggenbachi | reverse complement strand
GCGTGCGTGTATACATATACACACATACACACATATATATATCCTCTCCATTTGACAAACTTTTCCAGTTCTACCATTTGATACTTGATTAGAAATTATTGATCATTTTAACTTAACTGATGGATTTTGCACATGACTGTTTTACGGGAAGTGGCATTATACAATTGCAGCTTGTTTATGGCCAACATATGTGTTTGTTGTGGTCACAGTTAGGATCAAATCACGTTACCACAGAAAGATGTGATTTATACCACATTGCAGTCACATTTTCAATGCTTTGCAAATGAACACATTTAGTTGCATTGAATGAAGAAGCCCTTAATGCTGTGCATGACTAACGCTAGTTACACATGATACAATTTTCTGCCAGATTTACAGTCAGATTGACAATCTCCAACAGTTTGATTGTAAAATCTGTCAGAAATCAGATCGAACTGTTGGAAATCATCGTTCTGACAGTAAATCTGTCAAACAATTGTATCATATGTGCCTAGCAAAAAAAAAAAAAGAAAAAAAAAATTGGAATGAAGCAGAGCAATATTGAAATGCACTGCAAGTTATTCTATTGGGAACATCATCACTTTCAATTCAATGCCTAACATTCTTGCAAATCACACTGTGTGCAGCACCAGTGGTGGAATGGGAAACAGAGTTGGGAGACAAAGACAATCAGGTGAACGTTAATGCAAGCTTGCAATAGAAAAAGTGTCCATACACCTATATATATATATCTATCTCTCTATCTCTCTATCTCTCTATCTATATCTTATGTCTTTGGACTGGGGGTGGCTATGGTTAGGCATGGGGCACTGGTAACCACAGTGTAGGAATGGTGGTGGAGGGGCAAGATGTGTGAATATTTGGTTAATATTCCATTTAGTATTGTTTTCTGGGTGAAGTGGCTACAGGATAAAACTGTATGTTGTCAGGACAAACCATTGGACACAAACATGCAGGAGTGTAACTAAAAAAAAACAACAACTACCAGCGATTGGGAGTTTTTGTATAGGAGCAGGGAACGTGCTCAAAAATCGCTTGCAAAACGCTACTGCGTTTTCTAATGGGTTCCAGGCCTTAATTGAGAGCGATATGAAGGCTGCCATATTCATTTTCTTTTAAAAAAAAAATACCCATTGCCTGGAAGTCCTGCCAATCTTCAGCCTCTAATACTTTCAGACTTATAGACCCAGTCAGCTTCCATACACCTCTTGCTTTAAGGCTACTTGCACACCAAGACGTTGCGTTAGGTGCTACGTTAAGGTCGCATAACGTGCACCTAACGCAAGGCCTGGTGCTCTTCGATGTGGACGTCAGAGTGAGCCGCGTTGTGCAGCTCACTCTGGCGTCCGTGATGCCCTGATGCGCACTCTTGGACGCATGCGGCATCACATGGTCCCGCCGAACAGAGCGGCCGCACCAGGAAGTAAACACTGCACGTCACAACGTGCAGTGAATATTAATTAGCCATGTGCCTGGCCGCTCTCCGCTCCTCCCCAACATGACTGCGCATGTGCAAACAGTATAACGCGGCTTAAGCCGCTGTAACGCCGTAGTATGCTGCACTTTCGGCAGAACATGCAGCGTTACATGTAACGCAACATGGGCTGTGTGAACAGCCCACTTGTGTTACATTGCTGTGCGTTGGGGAGCATTACAGGCTGCACTAACGTGCGCCTGTAACATCCCTGTGTGTAAGCAGTCTTAGTGTGCTTTAACTCTTCATTCACTGACACCCCCCTCTCCCTCGCCACAAGGGAAGGGGTCTTGGGAGCTATTGTTATGCCCCCGCAGACATACATACGCACAGGCTTATTCACCCTGAAAACAAATATTCAAGGTCAGCTTAGGCCCTGTACATAGTGGTGCATTGCTTTTAAACAGCCTTTTTGTGACGCGGCTTACTGCACTGCACCACCTAGAATGAGCTCCTCGCATTAACTTACACACATGTGTCACCCCTCCTCTGGAATGCCCTTCCACAACACATCCATCACTCTCCAACCTTTGTTACCGTTAATTGCTTTCTCAAAAACCAGACGTTTTGAATCCGGATGATAGATATTAGATATATCTCCACATCCACAAACATGCACGGGTTAAGTAATAAGTGTCTCAGCAGAGCTGATTAACTACCTGTGGATTTCTACAAAACATGCACTGTTGGTGGCCATGAGGACAGGGTTGGGGGAACACTGCCTTAATTGAAACAAGGGCTGAAAGCTTACTCTTTTATATATACTTTTAAGTTAGCCAATAAATGGTATGATCCCGATTCAAAACTTCTTGCTTGGTTATGGCTAACACGGTACAATATTCTATCACTCCCTTAAAACTTTTTCTGACAAGCATACTCTCTGCCTTAGGCCATTCCCCCTTTGACCTAAGGCCAAGTTGCACTCCTACTAGATATCCTAAAAAGACACTGCCTCTAGGCATGTTTATTGTATACTACCCCACCTCTTGTTCCCCTATTCCTTTAGATTGTAAGCTCCCAAGGGCAGGGCTCACTCGCCCTTGTGTGTCTTTGGATTTGTAATGCATTTTATTCATCATGTTACTTTTATCTCTGTAATTACCAATTCTATATTTTGTACCAATTCAGTATTTTGTATATTGGTGTAAACCATGGTCTGTATTATTACATACCCCATGTCTGTTTCTAACAAAATATGTTAAGGCTTAATCATAAAAATAATATCCCTATTCAAATGTGTGTTATATTTAGTCTGCTGTGTCACTGGACTAGATGGATTACACTTCTCCACATACATCAATGAGCTTTGGGCTTCCATGACCATCAACCAGTTCATTTGAGCCACTTTTAAAAGTATTAAACACTTAAAGGACAACTGTAGCGAGAGGTATATGGAGGCTGCCATATTTATTTCCTTTTAAACGATACCAGTTGCCTGGCAGTCCTGGTGATCCTCTGCCTTTAATACTTTTAGCCATAGACCCTAAATGAGCATGCAGCATATCAAGTGTAGAGATGGCCCGAACCTCCAAATTTTTGGTTCGCAAACCTCCCGCGAAAGTTCGGTTCACACAAACCGCAATAGACTTCAATGGAGAGGCGAACTTGGAAAACTAGAAAAATTTATGCTGGCCAACAAAAGTGATGGAAAAGATGTTTCAAGGGGTCCAACACCTGGAGGGGGCATGGCGGAGTGGTATACACGCCAAAAGTCCCGGGGAAAAAAAAATCTGGATTTGACGCAAAGCAGCATTTTAAAGGGAACCTTAACTGCCATGGAAAAATAAATTCACTTACCTGGGGGCTTTCCCAAGCCTCCTGCAGCCGCCCTGTGCCCGCGCCGGTCCATCGGTGCCCTCCGGTCTCCCTCCGCCGCTAAGTTTCATTTTCGGACGACTGCCAGTCGTCCTCGGGCCTCTTCCGCATTCCTCGTCGTAAACTGCAGTAAAGCGCGTCCGCATGACGCCAAACGCGTCATGTGCATGACGCCAAACGCGTCATGCGGACGCGCTTTACTGCAGTTTACGACGAGGAATGCGGAAGTGGCCCGAGGACGACTGGCAGTCGTCCGAAAACGAAACTTAGCGGCGGAGGGAGACCGGAGGGCACCGAAGGACCGGCGCGGGCACAGGACGGCTGCAGGAGGCTTGGGAAAACCCCCAGGTAAGTGAATTTATTTTTCCACGGCAGTTAAGGTTCCCTTTAAGGGCAGAAATCACATTGATGTATACACATGCAAGATGTTTAAAGCACTTTAGGCCTGCAATTTAACATTCAATCAGGGAGTGTAATTAGAGTACTGCTTCACACTGACACACTAAACTCACTGTGTAACACACCACAAACAGCTGTTTGCATAGTGACGGCCGTGCTGGACTGGTGCGCACCATGGCGAGATTCCTCACTCAGGGATGTTAGGTAATGTCTGACTGCCTTATCAACTTTCGATGGTTCGTTCACTACCATTGTTAAAGCTTACATCTATTTTTTAAAATGCTTGTTCTGCTGGCTGTTCAGTACCTGCATTGAGAATCTTTTATGGAGGGCAAGTCTGCCATTGCGAGTGACCACGGGTATTGGCCCAGGAATCCTGGTTCAATTCCGGTCCGGAGTGGGAGCCTAAGACACGGCTATCACCCCTGCACATCCAAGGAAGGCAGCAGGCATGGCATGCACGTCCCGAGGTAGTGACCAAAATACAGGAGGACTTGAGGCCCTGCTGTATATGACACTGATCGACTATTACCTTAACAAGAATCTGTTATGGAGGGCAAGTCTGCCATCCATTCAACTGAAAGGTATGCACTGACTGCCAGGTATAATACAATGTGCAGTCAAAGATGCAGTGAAAGGTATGCAGTGACTGCAAACAGCTGTTTGTGTAGTGACGGCCGTGCTGGACTGGTGCGCAACATGACGAGAGTGCAGGTGATGGCGGCTTTCCAGCCCATATGGTCGCCGGGCTGAGGTAGCTGAATCACAGAACAGCGACTGTCCAGCTGATCAAATTTGGTCTGTCCACAATGAAGCAACGACCTTATGTTTGGTGTGCCACCCCCCCCCCCCCCCCCGAAACACTCATATAGCCATCGGTCATTGCTATATTGTGATACGCAAGCCCCTTCACCGCGGCAAGGTAATGATCATTAAGGGGAATGGCCACATGTACATGCCTTTTGTTTTGTTGTTGCAGCCACAGTGCAGCCAGAAAAATTAGGCAGGCATGTACACGCACCAGAAAAATTATTATAGCGGCCTTCTCTTCTCAGTGACAATGCCTCCAGCTGCACTGAAGGTCCTTTCTGACAGGATGCTTGAGGCAAAGCAAGACAGAAGTTGGGTGGCAAATTTGGACAGCTCTGGCCACAGTCAAGCCTGCTCACCCAGTAGTCCAAGGGTTCATCGCTGCTCAGTGTCTACATCCACACTTAAGGCCAGGTAGTCTGCTACCTGCCAGTCCAGGCGTTGGTGGAGGGTGGATTCAGAAGCGCTAAGGCGATGCATTGGACTAAAGAATGTCCGCATGTCCGACATCACCATGAGATCACTGGAGCGTCCTGTCCTTGCCTGCGTGGACATGGGAGGAGGATTACTGGCAGTGGTACCTTTATTACGTTGTACTGTGACATCACCCTTAAACGCATTGTAAAGCAGTTGCCAGCTTGTTCTGCATGTGCTACATCCTTTCTGCCTTCAGGTGAGTTGGAAACATGTCCGCCACTTTGTGCCTATAGTGAGGGTCTAGTAGCGTGGCCACCCAGTACAGCTCATTCCCCTTTTTTTTTTTTTTTTTTTTTTTAATACGGGGGTCCCTCAACAGGCTGGACAGCATGAAAGACGCCATCTACACAAAGTTGGATGCAGACGTACTATCCATCTCCTCTTGCTCTTCCTCAGTAACGTCAGGTAAGTCCTCCTCCTCCCCCCAGCCACGAACAATACCACGGAAACAAAATATAGGTAGAAGGCTGCGCATCCCTGACCCAATACTGTACAATTGAATGGTTAATCGCTGTGGCGCACACCGCCACCCATGGACTAAAATGTACGCCCGCATCCAAACAATGCAACACTGGTTTATGGAGAAATTTTAGCTTCCATCATAGTTTTGCATGCAAAAATATAATATACTGGACATCTGCACCAACGTTGAGGTAAATCTCCAGAGCAGATGTCCTAACACTAAACTGACCTAAGTTAAAAGCAAATGTCTTTACCCTGGCAGCAGCTATGCTTATGTTTTGCATCTGTCTGATTGCTGAGTGTGTATTTGAGCTATTTAAGCGGTGCATATGAGGTGATGAGTCATTCATTTGCAGCCCATATTGGTGAGCGCTTGCTTTGTTTTCTGCTGTCTGTATTGAATGTAAGTTACACATTTTAGCATAGCTGCTGCCAGGGTAAAGACATTTGCTTTTAACTTAGGTCAGTTTAGTGTTAGGACATCTGCTCTGGAGATTTACCTCAACGTTAGTGCAGATGTCCAGTATATTATATTTTTGCATGCAAAACTATGATGGAAGCTAAAATTTCTCCATAAACCAGTGTTGCATTGTTTGGATGCGGGCGTACATTTTAGTCCATGGGGGGCGGTGTGCGCCACAGCGATTAACCATTCAATTGTACAGTATTGGGTCAGGGATGCGCAGCCTTCTACCTATATTTTGTTTCCACAGTTCTGTAACTACCAGGCTAGCAGCACCCATTGTGCTATCCTGTTTTGCATGGTAAGTAATTAGTTTAGTTTTGCATATGTTTTGCATCTGTCTGATTGCTGAGTGTGTATTTGAGCTATTTAAGCGGTGCATATGAGGTGATGAGTCATTCATTTGCAGCCCATATTGGTGAGCGCTTGCTTTGTTTTCTAATACCACGGAAACGTCGAGCAGCACAAGCCCCTGCGACGCCTGCTGCGGTTTTTCTGCTGCTGCCTCCTCCAAAGAAACACCTTCCTCATCATCCGAGTCTGGCTCCTCTTCCCCACACGACTCTTCCTCTTCATCCCCCCTCTGTGCTGCCGCAGGTGTTGAGGAAACATCTGATTCTGATGAAAAATTGCTCCCACAACTGTTCCTGCTGTAACGGTTCCTCTTCACGCTCCTCCACTCTGCACACGGCACACTTCAGGAAGTAAGCGTATGGGATCAAGTCACTGATGGCGCCTTCACTGCGACTCACCAGGTTGGTCACCTCCTCAAAACGGCCGCATGAGCCTGCATGCATTTCGCATCAGTGTCCAGAAGATCCCCATCTCCCCAGATTGTGTCCTTCTACTGAAATTGTAAAGGTACTGGGTGACAGCTTTCTCCTGTTCTAGCAGGCGAGAGAACATGACCAGGGTCAAATTCCAGCGAGTCGGGCTATTACATATCAAGCGTCTCACCGGCAACTGGTTTCTCTGCTGATTGTCCGCAAAGCGTGCCATGGCCGTGTAAGACCGCCTGAAATGCCCACACAACTTCCTGGCCTGCTGCAGGACATCCTCTAAGCCTGGGTACTTTGACACAAATCTTTGAATGACTAGATTCAGCACATGTGCCATGCAGGGTACATGTGTCAGCTTTCCCAAATTCAAAGCGGAAAGGAGATTGCTGCCATTGTCACACACCACGTTGCTGATCTCCAGCTGGTGCGGGGTCAGCCACTGATCCACATGTTAAGAGCAGCCAGGAGAGCTGTCCAGTGTGACTCTCCGCTTTGAGGCAAGACATGTCTAAGATGCCGTGACACCGTCGTACCTGGCATGCCGCATAGGCCCTGGAGAGTTGGGGCAGTGTAGCTGGAGAGGAGATCGCAGCACCAGTAGAGTTGAACTGCCACTCAGCCAAAGAGGAGGAAGACAGCGAAGAGGATGTAGCAGGAGGAGAGGATGTATCAGAAGGAGAGGAGGTGGCAGGAGGCCTGCCTGCAAGCCGTGGAGGTGTCACAAGTTTGTCCGCTGCACAGCCATGTACTCCCTGCTTGCCATCGGTCACCAGTTTGACCCAATGGGGTGTGTAAGTTATGTACCTGCCCTGACCGTGCTTGGCAGACCAGGCATCTGTGGTCAGGTGGACCCTTGACCCAACGCTAGATGATACCACTTGCCTCTCCACTTCACGGTATAGTTTGGGTATCTCCTTTTTAGAGAAATAATTGTGGCCTGGCATCTTCCACTGTGGAGTCCCAATGGCCACAAATTTACGGAAGGCCCCAGAGTCCACCAGCTGGTATGGTAACACCTGGCGAGCTAACAGTTCCGCCAGGCCAGCTGTCAGACGCCGGGCAAGGGGGTGACTGGCAGAAATTTGCTTCTTCCACTCAAAGATTTCCTTCACAGACACCTGGCTGCTGTGGGCAGGAGCAGGAACCGCTCAAGGGCAGAGGCGAAGTGGAGGATGGTGGCTGTGAAGGTGCAAGGGAGAAAGCGGCTGAAGATGATGCACCCTAAGGAGGAAGAGGAGAAGGAGGGTGGCTTTTATTTTGTGTGCCGCTTTTGCGCAAGTGCTCTTCCCATTGCAGTTTGTGCCTTTTCTCCATTAGCCTTCATAAGGCACTTGTCCCTACGCGAGTGTTGGTGTTATGATCTTCTGCAGCATGTACTGCTGGCTGCAGTTTTACTGTAGACAAGCAGTTTTTGATTTCTTTCCGTGCATTTGCTCGCATAGTTTTTCTTGCGCTCACACTGAGTGTTGATTCCATCTGCAGTCGCTCTGAAGTTAATGACAGTTTAAGATGCTCTTCTGAAAGCAAACATTGTCTGTTGCAGTGGGGCTGCAATTCCTTTCTTGCAGGCTGCATAGCTTTGTCTGCCCTTTCTTGCTGTCAGCCTGTGATTGATTATCATTTACCTGTGTGGGAATCTGCATGTCTACTCCCATTGGATGACCTCAGTATAAAGGACTGCTTCCTGCAGTGCTCCATGGGCTATCATTTTTCCAGCACCAGCCTGTCTTGCTGCTACTTTGGCCCCAGACCGTGTTCCTAGTTCTAGTATTAATTCATTTGGACTGCACTGATCTCCTGCGTAGGAGTCAGTGAGTCCTTCTAGTCCTGTTTATCAGTATTTGTTACTTAGCTAGTCTTGCATCATATATTGGTTCATCGCCGATATATACGCATACTAGCGCGTTTGTTATTTTCCTTGTATTCGTGTTACGTTAATATAGTAGTGCTGCTGATATATACGTACTCGAACTGTTTATATCCTGTGTTCAATCAGTCAGCTTGGCACGTTTTGGTAGGTTGCACTTACCGTGATCACCCGTGCTTAGTTAGCTTAGTCCTGTTCCTGTTACCTTGCGTGGATTGCGCTCACTTCTGCGTAGAAGTAGCGAATCCTTCCTAGTCCTGTTCCTTGTATTGCTCTAGTTCCTAGCTAGTGTTCCTTGCTTATGTTATAGATCGGTTCATTGCCGATATATATACATATGTTAGTCAGTCGTTTGTAGTTTCATTGATACGCTCAGCGCTACTTTTGCGCTGAGCCATTATTGTTTAGTATTGTTTGTGGTTGCTCGGATCTACGCCTGCTCTGTGCGCCACATCTCCTGTGGGAGTCAGTCCTCTCCTCCACTACACTGGGGATATCCTGGTTCCTTGTGCTTGTGTGTGTGTCCTTCACGTCAGGATCTGCATTATGTGCTGACGTGGAGAATATACCACCGAGCTTAACAGTTGGCCATTCCACGGCTCAATTTTTGGAGGCAGAGAGAACAGATGGCATTGCTCTGATCTGAGGCAGACACCTTAAAAAAAAAATTCCAAACCGCTGAGCCCCCTGGGGTGATGGCACTATGGTGGCATCAACAGCTGACGTTGAAGGGCATGTTAGCTGGCTTTCCATAAGTGGCGATACATGGCGCCGGACACTGCCACCAGCTGTTTCTGACGAGCTCCCCTGCTTCTTTCAGCAACTCTTCTCCTCCTACTCCTCTCTGACATGTCCCCCTGTTCATCTCTATTGGGAACATATGTGGGATCCGGATCATCTTCATAATCATCCCGCCCAGCTTTGCTTGCCTCAGACACCTCAAAAACTGCACCAACAGCAGGCACTTCATCTTCACACGTTACGTCCATAGTGTCGCCGCTTAACTCAGACATACAGTGGCTTGCAAAAGTATTCCACATTCCCTTGAAGTTTTCCACATTTTGTCATATTACTGCCACAAATCTGAATCAATTTTATTGGGATTCCACATGAAAGACCAACACAAAGTGGTGTACACATGAGGAGTGTAACGAAAATCATACATGATTCCAAATTTTTTTTTACAAATAAATAACTGCAAAGTGGTGTGTGCATAATTATTCCACCCCCTTTGATCTGAGTGCAGTCAGTTGCCTATAGACATTGCCTGATGAGTGCTAATGACTAAATAGAGTGCACCTGTGTGTAATCTAATGTCAGTACAAATACAGCTGCTCTGTGAGGGCCTCAGAGGTTGTCTAAGAGAATATTGGGAGCAACAACACTGAAGTCCAAAGAACACACAAGACAGGTCAGGGATCAAGTTATTGAGAAATTTAAAGCAGGCTTAGGCTACAAAAACATTTCCAAAGCCTTGAACATCCCATGGAGCACTGTTCAAGCGATCATTCAGAAATGGAAGGAGTATGGCACAACTGTAAACCTACCAAGACAAGGCCATCCACCTTAACTCACAGGCCGAACAAGGAGAGCGCTGATCAGAAATGCAGTCAAGAGGCCCATGGTGACTCTGGATGAGCTGCAGAGATCTACAGCTCAGGTGGGAGACTCTGTCCATAGGACAACTATTAGTCATGCACTGTACAAAGTTGGCCTTTATGGAAGAGTGGCAAGAAGAAAGGCATTGTTAACAGAAAGCATAAATCGTCCCGTTTGCAGTTTGCCACAAGCCATGTGGGGGACACAGCAACCATGTGGAAGAAGGTGCTCTGGTCAGATGAGACCAAAATGGAACTTTTTGGCCAAAATGCAAAACGCTATGTGTGGCGGAAAACTAACACTGCACATCACTCTGAACACACCATCCCCACTGTCAAATATGGTGGTGGCAGCATCATGCTCGGGGAGTGCTTCTCTTCAGCAGGGACAGGGAAGCTGGTCAGAGTTGATGGGAAGATGGATGGAGCCAAATACAGGGCAAACTTGGAAGAAAGCTTCTTGGAGACTGCAAAAGACTTGAGACTGGGGCGGAGGTTCACCTTCCAGCAGGACAATGACCCTAAACATAAAGTCAGGGCAACAATGGAATGGCCCAGTCAAAGTCCAGATCTAAATCCAATCGAGAATCTGTGGCAAGATCTGCAAACTGCTGTTCACAAACGCTGTCCATCTAATCTGACTGAGCTGGAGCTGTTTTGCAAAGAAGAATGGGCAAGGATTTCAGTCTCTAGATGTGCAAAGCTGGTAGAGACGCGTGTATCAAAAAAGGGCGAATGGAAAAAAGGGCGCGGGGTATAGCCGAAATTTTTAGTTTTAATGCAAAACCATATTTTTCTTTTAAGGGGTTGTAAACGAAAATGTAGTGCTAAATAGGTTAAATAAACGGAAATGAAATGGCAAAATACCGTCTATAACAACAAATGAATTCTGAAATGAAACGTCGAATAGCGTCTATAACAAAAACGATATTTATACTTGTATTAAGCATAGCAATGCAATGGTAGGTTTTACAGATATTTTACTGTAATTATATCTAACTGTAGGCTCACACAGATCTCTCCCTATCCCTATCCCCTAGACCCCCTCTTTGTTTAAATATACACAATTTAATAAATTGTATATATTACTTATATTGTGCTGTAACTATACCTAACCTTATTGAAAGATGCAAAACAGAATATGTATGATTGCCGCGCACCTAGCAGCACCACAATGAGGAGTTTTAACAAAAATGTTGGCTGCAAGGAGAAAAATGGATCTGTACCCCAATCCACTCGAATTGAACAAAAAACACAGTATTACTCCTGCGCACTCAAAAACAATTTAATACCATCAATTAAATAACAATAAAAATCATACCACACACGAGTAGCTCCACTAAAATCGCAACCACACTGTCACTCACATCCAGACAATTCTGCAGGTATGCAGAGACCTTACACACCTCTCACACTGAAAAGTCCTGCAGGATCCTGCTAATTAGCCTGATGGTTCAGAGCAGCAGTTTGAGGATGCAAAAATGTGAGTGTAACGTTTGCGGAATAGTTTTCGTGGTCAGTGCACGAAATGCGCACTGACACAGCGAAAACCTTCCACAAGCGTATAATTGGGTGAACCCAGGCTAGGTGCAATGCACCAGCAGAGGGCAATTCCCACCGGCAGATGGTGCTGTGGAGTGCAAACGAGTACAATCGCTGCACGGCCACAGATGTCAGATGGGGATTGTACGGATCAAGACAATGCGGCGCTGAACAGCCCATAAAGAGAAAAAGCACAGGAACAGGACAAATGTGTGTTCACCAATCTAGTCGCGACCCTGCGACGGTGAACACACATCAGCAGAAACAAAAGTAGGAATGCGATCGCGAGAAAGGCCGATCGCCAGAAGTGACACAAGACAGACTAGAACAGAACACAAGAGGAGCAAAGGCACAGCAAAATAATACAATGAGAATGATAAAGAAAATAACAAACGCTAACTAAACGCGAACACCGCACTCATTCGCAACAGCGAACGCGTTTACTGCGCGTTTACTGCGCGTGTTACGCACAACAGAGACAAGCACGCCTAACTAACCAAAGACAGACAAACACGAAACAGAACGTGAACGCTTGCTTAACGGTTACCTCACCGAGCCTACAGCAAGCGCCCGTATCAGACAAGACAGACAAACAAGTAACAGGAACTAGGCAGACAGGATCCACCGCTCTTCCGCCAGAGCAAGTGTGATCCAAGCAGGAACACAGATCAGAAAGATCCACAGCCGCTAACGCTAGCGGCTAGTGCGATCTAAACTCAGGAACAAGAAAACAGATCAGAAGGATCCACAGCGCTAACGCTAGAGGCTAGTGAGATCCAGGAAGACAGAACAGAAGGATCCACAGCACTAGCGCAAGGGGAGTGCGATCCAGGAAGACAGAACAGAAGGATCCACAGCACTAGTGCAAGGCGAGTGCGATCCAGGCAAGACAGAACAGATGAGATAGCTGGTAGCAACCGCTGCTCCAGCTATACTCCAAGAACAAAGATCAGAACGATTTCCTGTCGACCACCGCTGGGACAGGACAATCGCAACAGACAAACAAAACAGATATGCAATCCTAACTGCACTAGGGAACCTGCCTAGTGCAGTCCCAAGAATTACTCTAAGATAACTTTAACAAGAAGTAGCATGGCTGACACTCTAGGAGTGTTTAATACAAACCCTGAAGGAATGACCAGCAAAGCATTCTGGGAGCAGAAAGCTCTTATAGTGCCAGTCATCAAAGGAGGCAGGTAAGGGTTTGCATAAAGAATGTATGCAAATGCCTCAGCAGCAGAACAGACCAGAAACATGAAATGGAAAGACAGGTCTCTCTTCCAGAGACCTGCAGCCCACAGACTAGAGGAATGGTCAAACAGCTGTCTGCCTGTGCAGCCAGCTGAGCGGATCATCACAGTGAGCAAACACTTCAGTGGAAGATTAAGGATCCAATAAAAAATTCCAATAAAATGTTCCACAATAAAACAATAAATTCTCCGGATCAATGCCAGTGGTATATATTTTATGTGTAGCTGATGTAAGTTCACTTTACACTATTATTGACCATGAAAAAGGCATCCAGGCAGTTAGATTCTTTTTGGAGAATTATACGGAAACCCCAACGCCGCAGATCAATTTTTTAGCGAACGCGATCCGTTTCATATTGACACGCAACTATTTTGAATTTGATGACCGTTTCTTTTTACAGCGCATTGGCACGGCGATGGGGACGCGGTTCGCTCCGGGATTCGCCAATCTTTACATGGCCTATTGGGAATTACATGTTCTGGGGGGTGTGGGAGGTCCCGGAGCAAATCTCGTCCTATGGAAAAGGTTAATCGACAATGCATTTTTCGTGTGGAAGGGAAGTGAGCAGAGCCTTGCTGCCTTTATATCATGGATAAATAATAATTATTTTAATCTAAAATTCACATGTGAATATAGTAGGAAAGAGGTGAACTTTTTGGATTTCACAATTTTTATTAGGAATGATGAGATTCATACGAAAACGTTTTTTAAAGCTGTAGATATGAACAGTTATATATTTTTAGAAAGTTGTCATCTTCTGCGCTGGCTTAGCAATGTACCAAAAGGCCAGTATATTAGACTGCGGAGGAATTGTACTGAGGATATACATTATAATGAGCAGTCTGATATTATACAGGGCCGCTTCCTTGAGAGGAATTATAATAAAGAAGAGCTTGAAAAGATAAGGGATGAAGTAGGGGAAATGAATAGAGCCCAGCTGCTGGAACCAAGAGTAAAAGAATCTGCAGATTTTCCAGCTTGCATAAGTTTGCAATATACACAACAGGCAAGCAATGTGAGGAGAATAATAAATAAATATTGGCATGTCTTACCGAATGACAAAACTTTAACTGCCATACTGCCTGAGAAACCAAAAGTTATTTTTAAGAAAGCCCCGAATCTTAAGAGTATTATAGCCCCCACGATTCCTATTAAAAATGCCCCCCCTGGGAAAAGATGGCAGTTTTAAAAGGTGCTCATTTTGTGTGCCATGCAGGAGTACTCAGAAAATATTACCAATCACTACTTTTAGATCAACAGTGACAGGAGAGACATGAAATTAGAGGAAACATGAATTGCAATAGTAGAGGAGTAATATATGTTGTGGAATGTGGATGTTTGAAACAGTATGTGGGTAGAACAAAGCGAATGCTATGTGAAAGAATTTTTGAGCATACAAAAAATATGAGCAAAGGAAGTGACAAATATCCATTAAGCAAACACTGCAGGGAATGCAAAAGTGGATGTTTGAACTTGATCAAGTTTTATGCAATTGAACATGTGCAGCACAACTGGAGAGGTGGAGATTATATAAGAAATGTCTCGCAGAGAGTCTTACTGGATCTTTACATTAAATTCCCTTGCACCAAAGGGGTTAAACCAGGATATTGAACTTTTTGCTTTTAATTAATGTTAATTAATGCTGAATTGAATGGAGGAGGGAGGAGTCACCAGCCCCTAGCAGACAGCATAAGAACAGATCAGTATAGCCAGTCACGATGCTCTGAGGAAGAGAGGTGAATCCTCTCGAAACATATCAGCGTGATTGGATACAGTGTATGTGACGTCACCATACCATCACTTCTGGACTACGGGGCTGGTTACAGTGTCCGCTGAATACAACACCTGGATCCCGGCATAGAGTGAGAGCTGACGGCCGCAGCTGCTCATTCCCAGGAGTGCAAGTCCAACTCCTCCTTTAACAGACTGTTCAGCTATACTGGATATACCTACCAAGTAACAGGACTCATTAGAAGCTGCCAATGTCTGATAAAAATCGTTACCATTACTCATAACAGGAGTCGTGAGTATGCAGCCTTATTGCAACGCTGTGTTATGCTTTACATCACTAAGAGGATAATATATACCACTGGCATTGATCCGGAGAATTTATTGTTTTATTGTGGAACTCTTTATTGGAATTTTTTATTGGATCCTTAATCTGCCACTGAAGTGTTTGCTCGCATATTTTTGCATCCTCAAACTGCTGCTCTGAACCAGGCTAATTAGCAGGATCCTGCAGGACTTTTCAGTGTGAGAGGTGTGTAAGGTCTCTGCATACCTGCAGATTTGTCTGGATGTGAGTGACAGTGTGGTTGCGATTTTAGTGGAGCTACTCATGTGTGGTATGATTTTTATTGTTAATTAATTGATGGTATTAAATTTGAGTGCGCACGAGTAATACTGTGTTTTTTATACCTAACCTTACTCTCACACAGAGCCCTCCCTGTACCTATCCCTAACCCTTAGACGCCCCTGGTGGTGCCTAACCCTAACCACCCCCCTGGTTGCGTATATTATAGTGTAACTATACCTAACCCTCCCTGTACCTATCCCTAACCCCTAGACCCCCTGTTAATGCATAAACCTAACCATCCCCACCACACAAACACCCTAAACACATATAAACAATAATATATTTAATCCTTAAAATACTTCTCTACAAATAACATGAATTAAATAATTTATATATTTGTAATAGAATAGAATAAATAGCCTTAAAATAACGTATACATTATTATAAATAGAGAAAAGTAAATATAAATATATACAATACAATAGATAGCCTTACAATCACGTATGCATTAGAAATCTTAAAATAACAGTAATATTAAAAGCGATATTTTAGTAACTATAATCAACGCATTATAAGTGTAAAAACAAAGTTAATACCAAAAGCGATGTATTTCTAATACAATAAGGTTGAAAACGGTATTTACGCATTATACATATGAAAACAAAAAGTGTAAGCGAAAATTTAGTTATACTTCTGTAAGCGAAATTTTTAAACTAAAAAATAAGTAAAAACTGATAAAAGCGAAATTTAAAAACGAAAAAATAAGTATAACACAAACTAAAAACAAACTTGTAAACAATATTTGTTATAAACCTTATTCTGTAAACGAAAACTTTTGTTAACACGATCACTGTAACCGCTATTTCTCGGGCGCCCTTTTTTCCTGTCAGGCGCCGAATAGCCGATATTTTGCATTGCAGTCTATGGCGGCGCCCTTTTTGTCCACTATCCCTGTGCGCCCTTTTTTACTAGCTCCGGTAGAGACATACCCTAAAAGACTGGCAGCTGTAATTGCAGCAAAAGGTGGTTCTACAAAGTATTGACTCAGGGGGCCGAATAATTACGCACACCCCACAGTCATTTATTTGTAAAAAATGTTTGGAATGATGTACGATTTTCGATCCACTTCTCACATGTACACCACTTTGTATTGGTCTTTCACGTAGAATTTCAATAAAATTGATGCATGTTTGTGGCAGTAACGTGACAAAATGTGGTAAACTTCAAGGGGGCTGAATACTTTTGCAACCCACTGTATGAGGTGGTGTAACGTGCGTAGCGCCTTCATCTGGTTGTAAGAATAATGGCTGTAAATCAGTTAATTCCCCACCAATTAACTCCTGCGAAGTGTCAAATGCAACGAATGTGGTGCTTGTAGTAGCGCTGGTGGCTGCGGAAGATGAGGTGTTCTGTGTTAAATAGTCAACCACGTCCTGACAATCTTGGGAGTTGATGGGGCGTGCCTTCTTCTGAGCACTGTACATTGGTCGAGGGCCACACAAAATCACATAAACACGACCTTGCACAGACCTGGCGGGTGGCCTTCCTCTGGTTCTGCCTCTACCTCTGCCTGTGTTGTCCATTGTGTCCATATCGGGGGGCATGAAGTGAAAGGTATGCACTGACTTGACTAATACAATGTGCAGTCACACAGGTGCAGTTAAAAGGTATGCACGGAGTGGTGTATCACAATGCGTGCACTCACGTAGGTAGGTGGGAGCACTGAACACAACAGGTAGGTATATGCAGTACTGGGTATTACAATGTGCACCTGTCACACACAGAGAGGTAGAGAACCGGCACAGTGACACTGCGTATGCTCACGTAGGTAGGTGGGTGCACTGTGAACAACACGTAGGTAAGTATATGCAGTAATGGGTATTACTATGTGCCCCTGTTACACACGCAGGTAGTTACTGAATGTGCTGGGCCTGGGAGTGGCACACACACAGTATGAATTATCAAGGCTGTCTATGCAACACAAGTGTCAGTGGGACACAGGAAAAAAAAAAGATAGATCACAAGAACAAGATTAGCTCTCAAAAGAGCTGTTGTGGGGTGCTATTTTAGCAATAAGAATAAGCAAGGAGCAAGCTAAGAAGCCTACAAGAGCCTAACTAATCTTTCCCTATGAGACAGTCTACAGCAGCTGTCCCTTCTCCATTTACTGCAAGCACACGAGTGAGTATAATGGCCAGCGGTGTCTGCCTTTTATAAGGGGGGGGGGGGGGCTCCAGGAGGGAGTGTAGCCTGATTGGCTACGATGTGCCTGCTGACTGATGTAGAGGGTCATATCTATATCTATCTTTTTTCAGGACAAATTAGGCTTTTTGTGGCTGATTTTTGTTAGTAGTTTCCTCATTTTCGATGCATTTAAGGGGGGGGGGGGGGGGGTAATGTGGGGAAAATACACAATGTATTCACTTTCATACATTATAGCTTTAATGTAAACAGTTCTATTGTACATTAAACCCACACATTTTTTTGGTCTATCCCTCCTATTTAAACAGTTCATTTGTTTTGATAATGTATTAGATGTAACCATTAATATAGATAGATAGTAACAATCTGCTACTTTCTGCTCCTGGAATGTGCATTTCAGACTTGTTTACTAATTAACTTTGTCATTGAATTCCCTGGGAGGAGAGGGGTTTGCGGTCATCATTTTACAACTCTGAAGTGATGTTATCAGGTCAGTGATAAATAAAAACAATGTTATGTAAGATTTTGTAGGAAGGAGAGTGCAGAGAATTTTAATGTCATAGGGACAGCAAGTGGTTAATACAGAGTTCACCACTCAAGACCTTCCATTCTGGAGATGCACTGACTGTCTCCTAGTCATCACTTTTGGACCTTTGTCATAGTTGCTTGGATCTTTGCATATTTTAGGTTTTTAATTAAGTGCCTCCATATTATGGACTCATACCCCATTTTCCCCTCCTCTAATAGTTTACCTAGAAGGACCATCCGTTCACTTGCCAACATCTCCCACCAGAGCCAGGACAAGGTCCTCCAGCACCCAAGACTGAGACACCAAAGTGCGCCCCTCCATCCCTCCCACACCAGCCATCACACATTGATTGCTACTAGACTAAGAGGCACCCCTGGGCCCCCAACCCTCCTAACACCTTAATCTCTAGTTATGTTGCTTGAAGACACTGCACCCCCTCCTACACTTCACCCAGAGGCTGGAGCCTTTATCACCTCTGGCCCAGTCCCGTCTCTCACCCATTAATGTCATTCACTTCACCTCCCAGGAATTTTAACCACTTGAGGACCCACCCTTTACCCCCCCTTAAGGACCAGCGCTGGTTTGAGTGATCTGTGCTGGGTGGGCTCTGCAGCCCCCAGCACAGATCAGGGTGCAGGCAGGGAGATCAGATTGCCCCCCCTTTTTCCCCCCTATGGGGATGATGTGCTGGGGGGGTCTGATCTCTCCTGCCTGCTGTGGGTGGCGGGGGGGGCACCTCAAAGCCCCCCTCCGCGGCGAAATCCTCCCCCTCCCTCTCCTACCTGGCCCCCTCCTGGAGATCCGGCTGCACAGGACGCTATCCGTCCTGTGCAGCCAGTGACAGGCTGTCTCCTGTCACATGGCGGCGATCCCCGGCCGCTGATTGGCCGGGGATCGCCGATCTGCCTTACGGCGCTGCTGCGCAGCAGCGCCGTACAAATGTAAACAAAGCGGATTATTTCCGCTTGTGTTTACATCTAGCCTGCGAGCCGCCATCGGCGGCCCGCAGGCTATTCACGGAGCCCCCCGCCGTGATTTGACAGGAAGCAGCCGCTCGTACGAGCGGCTGCTTCCTGATTAATTAGGCTGCAGCTGGCGACGCAGTACTGCGTCGCTGGTCCTGCAGCTGCCACTTTGCCGACGCACGTTATGAGTGTGCGGTGGGCAAGTGGTTAATGATGTGGACAATTCTTGCAAAGGTTAAATATATAACCTTTATCTATGGTTCTAGTTTAAAAGAAAATATCTAGCCAAAAATGCTCCATGGTCTATGGAATGCTAGCAGTTTATATGGATTCAATGAACTCCAAACTGAACAACAATTTTTGATGCAAGGTCTCACCTCAAATCGATCCAGGAAGGCCTGCAAGTTGGGGAAGTTTTGCAGGCAGGTTGGTTCCAACATCTTGAGCTCATCTAGGGTGTCATACAACACAAAGTCTACAAATGTGATCTAGGGAAGGAGAAAAAGTAAAAACACTTGTTACAAACAGGCCGTATAGCACAGTTAAACCTCCAAATGCACTAGAAACTAACATGTTCAGTATATGACTAATGCATTATACAATATATACCTTGTTACTAGCGAACCACTCCCTGTCTCCCAGGAACCGAGAGAATTTTCCCAATGTACCTGAAAGCTTTTCAAGATATGGACCTTTTAGGGTTTCCTGAAATAGTGAAAATACAGTATGTAAAGTGAAAATACAGTATGTAAAATAAATGTTATTGGCTACAGGCTAATTTAACTAGTCAGGATCAGCAATGACCCCAAAATTTCAAATTAAAATTTGATTCCACAAAATAATCTAATTGTGCAATTAGCAGCTCTCAAATCTGAATAGTAAAGTTTCTGTTAAAATGCATAATGCTTTTTGGCCCAGATAGCAAAGTTCCTGGTTTGCCTGCAAAAGCATTTGGAAAGCAATCTTTATTGGAAGCAGGAGATTTGGGCGCATGAGACAAGTGGACAAAAAGGGCGCCCCATTCACTCCCATTATAAATATTGTTTAATTGGCGCCGAACAGGGAAAAAAAGGCACCGGAGATTATTAACGTTTTACAAACGGCGCCCGGAGATTTTTAAGGTTTTATAACTGTGCTTGTGATGATTTAACTTTACAAAATGAGCCCGTGACGAATAACGTTTATAAAGATACTAAATCACTATTTGTAAAACATTAATAAAACATCCACCCCAAAAAATTTACTTTTTTTATTTAAATTTTTTATTTATTAATGTTTGTAAAACATTATCCATAGGGGGTCTTAGGTTTAGGCACCACCAGGGGGGTCTTAGGTTTAGGCACCACCAGGGGGTCTAGGGGTTAGGGATAGGTACAGGGAGGGTTTTTAACAAACGTAATTATAAGTTTCAGTTTAGAAACAGGGAAGATTAACGTTTTAAGAATTGCCGATTTCATACACATTATCATTATTATAATGATTTATAAATTCTTAAAAACACTATTTGTAAACGAAATTCTACACAATATTTTTATAAACGATAAAACTGCTTATCGTTTACACCACGCGCCCTTTTTTCCCCGCCGCCCTTTTTTGATGTACGCATCTTTATTAACCACTTGAACACTGCGGTGTTAACCCCCCTCCAGTGACCAGGACATTTATTACCAAAAATGGCCACTGCAGCTTTAAGGCCAAGCTGCAGGGCCAAACTCAGCACATGAGTGATTCCTCCGCCCCCCCTTTTTCTCCCACCAACAGAGCGCTGTTGGTGGGGTCTGATCACCCCATCGGATCGCTTTTTGTTTTGTCAAAGTTTTTTTTATTACATTTTTAATAACATTTACTTTTTCTTGTATTTGACTTATGTCCCTCCCTCCCTTCCTCCCCTGGCCAGCCAATCACTGCGATCGGCTGTAAAAGGCTTCAGCCTACCACACCGGATCGCTTCCCTGTGTCCCAGGGGGACAGCCGTGTTACACGGCTGTCCCCAGTACAACGCTTCTACAGATCGCAGTGCTGTACAAAGTAATTAGACGGCTGCTTTTATGGGGCCCCTGAACGTATAGGGCAAAGTAATCCCGTTAAAGGGCATCCCTGTTGAGGTCCAGTCCAGAGGTGGGGCACAAAGGCACTCTAAGACAAAAAAAAAAAAAACACACACACACACCTGTGCAATTTTGTGAACACTTTTAATGGACACCTGAAGGGGAATATAGAGGCCGTCATTGATTTTCCCTTAACCTCCTTGGCGGTAACCCCGAACATAGTTCGGGGTAAGCCGCCGGAGGGTGCCGCTCAGGCCCTGCTGGGCCGATTTGTTTAATTTTTTTTGCTGGACGCAACTAGCACTTTGCTAGCTGCGCCAGCACACTGATCGCCGCCGCCCCGCGCACGATCGCCGCTATCCGTCGCGCCGCACGCCCCCCCCCCCCCAGACCCTGTGCGCTGCCTGCCCAATCAGTGCCAGGCAGCGCCGAGGGGTGGCCCGGGACTCCCAATGACGTCCCGACGTCAGTGACGTCATCCCGCCCCGTCGCCATGGCGACGGGGGAAGCCCTCCAGGAAATCCCGTTCTTTGAACGGGATTTCCTGATCGGAGATCGCCGAAAGCGATCGAAGAGGGCGGGGGGATGCCGCTGAGCAGCGGCTACATGATGTAGGGAAAATTTTTTTTAAAAAAAACTGCTGCGCTCCCTCCTGGCAGATTTTTTTATACCGCCAGGAGGGTTAAACAATGCAAATTGCCGGGCTGCCCTGCTAATACTTTTATCCATAGACCCTGAACAAGCATGCAGATCAGATGCTCTGACTGAAGTCTGACCATATTAGCCACATGCTTGTTTTAGCTGTGTGTTTCAGACACTACTGACCAGAAAGATCATCAAGACTGCCAGGCAACTGGTATTGTTTAAAAGAAAATAAATATGACAGCCTTCATATCCCTCCAGGTTCTTCTCATATGACCCCCCCCCCCCTCATAACTTAACACTTGCGCCTCCCATGATCATTGTGAAGGTTACCTTAGCCATCCTTTATATATTCACCTGTTCCCAGTGGTGTAACTAAGGAGCTTGGGGCCCCTGTGTGAATTTTACATGTTGGCCCAAACACTTGATATAGAGCTCCAGAAATCTATCAAGGACAGCTGCAGAGTCAGAGAGGTGTATTTAGAGTAAGGAAACAGTTTAAGGATTACCACTATGCAATGCACAGAGGTGTTCATTACCAGCACCAATAAAAAGCTAATAAGATGGATGAAGGAGGGCCTTTAGTGGGACGCTCTGGTCCAGAGGCCCGGTACAGTCGCAACCTCTACACCCCCTACTTACCGGGGCCAGTTGTGGGCAAATGAGGAGGTGGAAGAGTGATAAGCCTAAAGGGGGCGGGAGGAAGCACTATGTATGTATATTTTATATACATGTCTCAATCTCAGGTACACTTTAAATAACTGGACACCACCTACTACCATTAGTTCTATTAGTGCCAGTATCACCCCTTGAGGATGTTTATTGATGTGATTCAAATAAAGAAGAGCTTATTGCTAATGGTAGTGCCAGCCTTCACTTAGTCTACAGCTGCTTGGACCCGGGAGTGCGGGGGTCTTCCAAGGCTTGGGCACAATTGTCCCCTTTGCAGTGAGTGAAACTCTTTACTTTTTTCCAAAATTATTATTAGGCATCCATTTGACTTTCCAGTGACCCCATTCTGCTGTTGGTAACCTATGCCAGAAGAGACTCCCAGGGTCTTTGAGACA
Source organism: Hyperolius riggenbachi (assembly GCF_040937935.1). Taxonomy (NCBI): domain Eukaryota; kingdom Metazoa; phylum Chordata; class Amphibia; order Anura; family Hyperoliidae; genus Hyperolius; species Hyperolius riggenbachi. The sequence continues at coordinate 345,730,885 of NC_090647.1, read as the reverse complement.
AGAACAACCAACGTTTGTAAAGTACAAACGTGGGAAAGAGGCGCCCTGGTGTAGATAAAATTAGAAACAGATAAAAGAAAATGAGGTGGCTTACCTCAGTAATGAGATCTTTGTGTAAACAAATTTTATTAGCACAGGCAACGCGTTTCACGGGTCTGAGCCCGATTCATCAGGCCAATAACCGTGCCAAGAAGAAGAAGAAGAAAAAAAAAAAAAAAGTCTGGCATAGGGAATCTCCCTATGCCAGGCTTTTTTCTAGTCTCCCTATGCCAGACTAAAGAAAAAATTGAAGACCGAGAGCCCAATATAGTGTAGTATGTTTAGGTAGGAATGGAAAGTATAATAAAGTAAGACTTATACTCACAAACCAGGGTTGCCACAGAAGCAACCACTGTCAAGGCAGGTGGGGAGAACAAGCCTGTCCCCACTCAGGATTAAAACGTCGCTCTCTGTGGATAGAGGAATTTGTAGGGTAGATCACCCTTCCACCAAGGGTGGACTTCTGGATGCGTTTAAGAATTACAGAGGCGCCAAAAGTATAAAAATAGCTAAAATTTTTTAAAATGTTTTGGTTGCGGTGGTGGACCGGCTAACCATAAACGGACGGCAAAGCTGTCGGATTTCAAATCATACAATTTATTAAAAGCTCCCAAAAAACATTCGCAACGCGTTTCACGGGCATCAACCCGCTTCTTCAGGCAATAAGGGTCAGGAGCAACAAACACAGCGTCTCGTCGGAGTGATGCTTGGCACCTCTGTATGCCAGACTGTTTTTTCTACTTGGCAAGGTTATTGGCCTGATGAAGTGGGCTCAGACCCGTGAAACACATTGCCTGTGCTAATAAAATTTGTTTTACACAAAGATCTCATTACTGAGGTAAGCCACCTCATTTTCTTAGTTTTATCTTTTTTTAATAGTTCTATATACACCAGGGCACCTCTTTCCCACATTTGTGCTTCCATACCCCCCCAAACAGTGATTGTTGGAGGGGTCTAGACAGACCACAAGTGGTCTCGACCACAGTGAACACCTGTCTGCTTTCACCAAGGATAGCGACCGCAACCTGGTCCATTAGGGCCGCCCCGAGTTGAGTCGGGTTCATTGGTTCAACCTGCTTCCTGTGGTCAGTTGCCCCCTGCAAAACGCCTTTGTGAGTAGAACAATCATTATACAGCTGTTTTTGTTCACAAACCATTTTGCACTGTTGGGCTCCCGTTTGTCTCCTGTACTTGTTTAGGGTGCCAAGACACCCCCACCTCTTCTCAAACATTTGTAAAGGGCTTTTCTCCAGTAGTACTCAAAGCGCATAAGCAGGGCTCAGACCAGTAATTGGTTGAAAGGTAAATGATGGTACAGAGGAACAATTCTATAAGCCTGCAAATGCCAAGCTACACCGGTGGCTTTTCAGTCTAGGATTTGAATACCTCCAGGGAAGGGGCTTTTTTTACTGGGTGTGGTAGAGCATTCCAAAGGGTAGGGGCAGCATGACAAAGCTTTGGCCCCAAAGGTTTGGAGGTGCACTCTGGGAGTGACCAAGTGTATGGATCCTGCTGATCTGAGGTTGTGGGAGGTATGGTGCAGTTTCAGCAAGTCCTTCATGTATCCAGGACCAACATTGTGTAGGGATTCAAATGTCAATAGTCCAATCTTAAGGAGTATTCCAGACAAGCATCACTGTTTGCCACATTACAGAATCCATAAAGACTTCCACTTTGATAGCAGCAAATCCATAGAAAATTGTGGAGATCAGGTCTGAACTATGCATAAGTGGCATAAATAATGAAGATTGACCTAACTGAGGTTATCAGAAAAATAAAATGTGCACAAATACTTTAAAAAGAATCTGTACTCTGAAATTCTTACAATAAAAAGCATACCATTCTATTCATTATGTTCTCCTGTGCCCCTCTGTGCTGTTTCTGCCACTCCCTGCTGCAATCCTGGCTTGTAATTGCCAGTTTTAGGCAATGTTGTGATTGGCTCAGATAAGCTCAGTCTGTGACTCATACAGAGCCCGCAGGGGGCCTGCAGAGGGTGTGTATAGCTTCTATCCTATCACAGCAGAGCAGCAGTCTCCTGCCTCAGCCGACAAAGGAAAGAAGATTAGATTACATAACAGAGATATTACAGCAACTGTGCAACTAGGAAAAGCTGCAGTAAGACAGACCACATTAGAACAGGTATAGGAACTTATAGGATAGAAGAAATAGGGCTGAACATTTTGTTACAGAGAGTATCTTTAAGAGCAAAAATGATGCAGCAAAAGTTAATGTTGAGATAGGATCTCTGAGCTTCAGCGTCAGCGCTCCTTTGATACCAAAGATGAGGATACCCTGCCAATTTTGAGGGACCTCTTATTGGAGAGTGGGGGACAGGAAACTGAAGAGGCAAATTTGGAGGGGGATGAAAGGCGGCAAATTTGTAAGCTTCCGTAAATCTAACTTTAATCCACCCATTACTCCCAGTAGCCCACTGGATTCTTTCCAGAAGGGAATAATAAGGGGAGTTAAGGCCTGTATCTTCCCCAGGGAAACTAAAAATATTACTGAAGGTGAGGAACGAGCGCTGAAATGTCTGAGGTCCAGGGAAAACCTGATATGTAAATCTGCCGACAAGGGGGGGTTAATCTTGTCATTCTCCCATTCTCCCGGGAGAAATGTGCTTGAAAGAGGCATACCGCCAACTTGATGACACCCTAACTTACCGAAGAGTGGTGTCAGTAATCCTGCGCTTACCATGTCAGTTGCTGCTGCCACCGCTGGCAGCGCATCTGGGACTTCTGGTATGGCTGGCCGCATTGGCAGGGATGGTGTCAGCGACGTTCCTGCGGGGATCCGGCCGCATGATACTCAGACTGTAAATGAGGGTGGACGCATGCGCTGTCAGCGTTGCTCCTCTTATGCTCTAAGGAAGCGTGTCAGCTGACACGCATGCTACACTTCCGGATCCGGATTGGCCAAATGGCTTGGGGGCGTGTTCTGTACCTTTGCCAATCTGATCTGTTGCCGACCTCTGCCTGATTACTCGCATTGATTTTGCCTGCTGATTTTGTACCTTACTAATCTGATCTGTTAACAACCTGATTTGTTTGACCATTCTCTTGATCTGTACTCAGTGTTAGTACTGCCTTCTACTGACACTGTCTGTAAGACATTTCCCTTTTAGGGAACGTCTGATATTGGTCTGTCTGCTAGTGCTCTCACACACTAGCAGATCGTTACAATTGGATTCTAACCCAATCGAGAAGGATAAAGGGAGACTGAGGACCCTTCTCAGAAGGGGCGTTGAGTTGGGGTTTCTTAACAAGAGATTGGGGGAGGAACTTTTTACAGAGAGGCAGTGGCGTAGCTAGGGTGTTTGACACCCGGTGCGGATAATTCACCGACCCCCCCCCCCCCCAAAAAAAAGCGCAGAGGCAAAAAATGGGTGTGGACATGACATCACATGGGTGGGGGTATCTGTAATGTAACTGTACGGCAGTGGGCTAATATAGGTAGCCAGAATAGTTGCCCCCAGCATAGGTTAGATAGGTAGGTGCCCCCAGTGTAGGTTAGTTAGGTAGGTGCCTCCAATATAGGTAGCCAGTATAGTTGCCACCAGTATAGGCTAGCTAGGTAGGTAGGTGCCCCCAATACAAGTTAGATAGGTAGATGCCCCAGTATAGATTACATAGGTAGCTGCCCTCAGTATAGGTTAGATTGGTAGGTGCCTCCAGTGTATGCTAGATAGGTAGCTGCTGCCCAGTATAGGTTAGATTAGGTAGGTGCCCCCCATATAGGTTAGATAGGTAGCTGCCACCCGTATAGGTTAGATTAGGTAGGTGCCCCCCATTATAGGTTAGATAGGTAGCTGCCCCCAGTATAGGTTAGATAGGTAGCTGCCCCCCCCCAGTATAGGTTAGATTAGGTAGGTGCCCCCAGTATAAGTTAGATAGGTAGCTGCCCCCCAGTATAGGTTAAATAGGTAGCTGCCCCCCAGTATAGGTTAGATTAGGTAAGTGCCCCCCACTATAGGTTAGATAGGTAGCTGCCCCCAGTATAGGTTAGATTAGGTAGGTGCCCCCCAGTATAGGTTAGATAGGTAGCTGCCCCCAGTATACGTTAGATAGGTAGCTGCCCCCCCCCAGTATAGGTTAGATTAGGTAGGTGCCCCCAGTATAAGTTAGATAGGTAGCTGCCCCCCAGTATAGGTTAAATAGGTAGCTGCCCCCCAGTATAGGTTAGATTAGGTAAGTGCCCCCCACTATAGGTTAGATAGGTAGCTGCCCCCAGTATAGGTTAGATTAGGTAGGTGCCCCCCAGTATAGGTTAGATTAGGTAGGTTCCCCCGTATAGGTTAGGTAGGTAGCTGTCCCCCTAATGGAGGGGAGAGCCGTGGGACCTCTCCCTCCCTCCCTCTCCCAGGGCTGCCCTCTGTGCTCCCCCCTCCAGACTTGACATACAGCAATGCGCAGGGGAGCCTGTACTAAACGACTCACCTCCCTGCGTTCCCATCGCCGCTCAGTCGCCGCTGGTCTTCTCTCCGCATATGCTGATACACACACTGCTTCCTGTAGCCGGAAGCAGTGTGTGTATCAGCGTATGCGGAGAACAGAAGACCAGCGGTGACTGAGCGGCGATGCGAATGCAGGGAGGTGAGTCGTTTAGTACAGGCTCCCCAGCGCATTGCTCTATGTCAAGTCTGGAGGGGGGAGCACAGAGGGCAGCCCTGGGAGAGGGAGGGAGAGAGAGGTCGGGCTGCCCTCCCCGCGGCTGTGGCTCTCCCCTCCATACAGCGCACCCCATCTAGGGTGGCTGGGGTCACCCCACCTGGTGCGGGTCGCACCCCCCGCTCCCCCATCACGACGCTAGTGCAGAGAGGCCCTGTTATCCATTGTGATACTATTTGCCGTTTGTCTCCGGGGTGGGTTCACTGACGGAGGCCCTTTCAAGATACTTGGACCATAACTTGAGGCCTTGCCTTAGAATGGTCAAGTCCCTGGTGCAGGACACAGACATCTTAAATGTCCTGGACAGTTTTCGTTGGCAAGATAGCTTTCATTTGGCCACAATAGACGTGGTCAGTTTATACAGCCGTATCCCACATGAAGCAGGGTTACAGGCTGTACATCAAATTCTGGGAAGATATGGCTAAACTGAGGAGGAGTTCTCGGACTTTGTGACTTTGTGTGACTGGGGTTTGTTCTATCTCAAAATGCCTTTTTGTTTAATGGACAGTGGTTCAGACAGGTGTTTGGGGCTGCGATATACCAACTTATTTCTCTTAGTTTGAGAAGACGAGACTATTTGGTCCCCTTCCAATCCCTTCTGGAAAAATTTGAGACTATGGAGAAGGTACATGGATGACGTCCTTGTAGTCTGGGATGGCAGCGGTGTTGAATTCAATTGGTTTATGGAGTGGATTAATTCCAACCATGTGAATATGGAATTCACATCACACTTCAGGGACAGGGAGGTTGAATACCTTGACCTGAAGGTGGTGAGTGAAAATGACCAGGTAGTTACCAGGGGTCATAGGAAGGAGACTGCTACAAATAGTTTCCTACACTTCGACAGCTACCGCCCTGGACATGTCAAGGATGCCATCCCATATGGCCAATTCCTCAGATTGAGTAGAAATAAGGGCTCTGACATTGACTTCAAATCACAGGCGGAAGAATTGCGCCAGCGACTCCTCAACAGAGGTTATTTACCCCAGTTGATTTCACAGGCCTTAGATAGGGCCCCGGAGGTCCCTTGGGACCGTCTCCTGAGTAGGAGAGCAAAGAAACGCGGTGGAGAACGCAGGTTCAATTTAGTCTTTGATTATTCGCCCCTCTCAAATAGAATTAGTCAGGTTATACGTGAGCAGTGGCACACTATACTCTGACAACCATCTTAAGGATCTGACTACACAATTCCCTAGAGTGAGCTTCCGTAGAGGAAAAACCTATCAGAAAAATGTTGGTACACAGTGATGTGGGAAAAAACGCCATCACAACTGCAGATAGTTGGTTGACTAAAGAAATGGACGGGAAATTTCACCTGTGGACTGTGCAGGGCATGTTGCTCTATGAAAAGAGGCAACACTGTACAGATGGGTGCAGTCACATGGAAAGTCAGACAGTTCATCAGTTGTCGTTAATTCAAAAAGGAGAGATCATGCTGAAAAAGATTGTTTTTCAGCCGTCAGAAAACACACACACACACACGCACGCACGCACGCACGCGCGCACACACACACACACACACACACACACACACACACACTTTTTTTTTTACTTGGAGGAAAGCAATTAACCTACCACTATATATTTGGAATGTGGGAGGAACTGGAGGACACTGAGGGCTGGTCCACACTGCAAGGCTTTATACCTGCCAGTAATTTAAAAAGTGCTTGCCAACGACATGGGCGTCCGCAAAAAATTTCCCAGGGAGGGGGGAGGAAGAAGCGGGCGGTGCGCTGAACATTTTGGGCGGTGTGTGGCACGCCCCAAAATGGGGTTAAGTCATGCGGCGCGCCGAAAAATGGGTGTGGTCATGAACCAGAATGTGGGTGTGGTCGCGGGTGGAGACAAGTTTACATGCACTCGGCACAGCAAAATTGGTGGGACAGTAAACCTAAACAATCACGTCCCAGAGGAAAAGTACCTAAACAGATTCCAAAACAAATACCAACAAGTGGGGAGTCAGATTCAGCTGGGGCAAGTGAAGATTCACAACCACCATCAGCAGGGGATATTTCAGCTAAACAGCAGCAGAAAAAACCCCGGTACCCCCTGAGATCTCTCAATCCCAACAAAAAGAATACTAAACAGCAAAAAGAAAAAAAAAAAAATGGACAAAAGTCAGACACAGATAATTCAGATATAGAAGGCGAGTTAGGAGCAGGATGTGGGGGAGCAAGCAATCGTGCAGGTGGCAGTACATCCTGCTCTACCTCAGTATGTGGAGTTTTTGTAGATCACAGGGGCCTCTAGGGGATCATCGTGGGGAATCCTCAGAGATAACAAACCCAGTAGGACTTACCACGGAAGGCCTGCAGGTGATTAACCTTACAGGTTGCCAGTCACTCCCTGCAGCAGTATCATTACTGGGCAAGGGTTTGGGGTTCTGCCCTATACAAAACCTGGATAAGTTTGATTTTATAGTAGATCTGCAGTTCTGTCGTAAGGCGCTTTTCAGGTCCTTTCGTGGTAGTCTGCCCCCAAGTCAACAAGATCAAATTCCTTCTGATCTTACAGATGAGGATCTAGAGGCATTGCAGGATCTGGAAGATCTTTATAATGAGGGGAATGTAGAGGAAGTGAATATACCAGCTATGTCTACAGCGCCTCAGGGTGGATCATATCATAATAGACCCCAGATTCCTTCCTATACTCACCTTAATACACAATTTCGAAATAAATCAAAAAGGTTTCCGCCCTTAAACAATGTGGGGTTAAAATCTTTTTTGAGGGCTGTGGAGCGGGACGTGATGCAGCTTGACATCTCTTGGTTGGCAACCTCCAATTTGACTAAAGAAGAGATTGAGGCATTTAGATGGTTACAGGGACGTATTGACTGGACCATAAAGCCATCTGATAAAGGTGGCAATGTAGTCCTTATGACTACATTTGACTACCGTAAAATGTGCCTCGATCTTAGGTCGTCCGGGGTGCTACTCGAGGGTCTCCCCGTCCAGGCTTACATGTGTGGTGGTTGAGCTGGAGGTGCTTGTGGATAAAGCTTTTAAGTATGGTATTATTGATGAACAAGTAAGGACATTTTTGAGGGTAGTGGACCCTATTGTCCCAACCTTCTATGCGCTAGCCAAAGTGCATAAGCGCTTACTCGACCCACCGGGTCGACCGATTGTGTCGAGTAGAGGAGCTTTTACAGAAAAAGTGAGTATATACACATCGACAGGCACCTCCAGTCCCACGTACAGAGTCTTATATTAAGGACACTACGCAATTGTTGCGTGTTATTGACGGGGTATGCATGCCGCCAGGCACCCTACTTGTGTCCCTGGACGTGGAGGCCCTTTATACTAGCATCCCGCACGACGGAGGGATCGAGGCAGTAGCTACTTTCTTGAACGAGCGTGCCTGTACAGAGTCATTACACAATGACTTTCTGTTAGATCTTCTGAGACTGTTGCTTAACAACAATATCTTTGTTTTCGACGGGATCCACTACCTCCAGGTGCAGGGGGCGGCGATGGGGACAACTTGTGCCCCGTCTTACACCAACCTGTACCTGGGGGAGTGGGAACGGTACATTTTTTCTGATGAGATGCTTGCGATGTACCTGTGCCACATTCTATCATGGCACAGGTACATCGATGATATCCTGATACTGTGGATGGGCACTGATAGTGAGCTGACGGAATTTGTCGTCAGGCTTAACAACAACACCCGTAACCTGTCCTTCACCATGGTTTATGATTATAAGTCGATCCCTTTCCTAGACATACGAATTTTTATTGACGATGAAGGTCGGTTAAATACTGACCTAAATCTCAAGGAGATGGCTACCAACGCCTTGTTACATGCCACCAGTTTTCACCCCTTTCACACTATTAGGGGCATTCCCACAGGACAGTACATGAGGATAAGGAGGAATTGTTCCTCTGAAACTGGATTTCGAATTCAAGCTGATAATCTGCGCACCCGTTTTCGTGAGAGAGGCTATCCTGATGGTGCTCTCCAATGGGCATTCAATAAAGTAAGGAAGAAGGATCGATCTAGTTTGTTAAGGCAACACTCTCGAAGTCATATGGCACAGCAGAAATCTGAGTTGCGTTTGACCAATTATTGTACTGAGCATTCCAGTCTCAGACATATTCTACAGAAACATTGGTATTTGCTTCAGAATGATCCAGTAATAGGTCAAGTCGTTATGGAATGACCATGTCTTACACTTAGAAGGGCTAAATCGCTACTTTAGTACATAGTAATTTTGATGGAGTCAACCCACGACGTCATTGCATAGTCTTGGGTACATACACGTGTGGAGGCTGTTCGTATTGTCGTTACATGGGAGTGGGGAGAACTGTCTTGTTGCCTAATGGTATTACTCATACACTAAAGCATTATGTAAACTGCCAGACAGAGTTGGTGGCAGGGCCGTTTTTTGGGGCGTGCGGTACGTGCAACTGCACGGGGCGCAGTTCAGCAGGAGGGAGAAGGGGGGCGCTGGCAGAAGCACTATACCGACAGATAGCAAGATGGTGACACGCAGAAGAAGACCAGCGTGATCATCACCTCTCTGTACTCTTCCTGCTGTGTCAAGTGAGAGGAGAGGAGCATCCAGGCCAGGGTAAAGATTATGTATAGCCCTGGCTGTTTAGCTTATGCATAGTGCCGCTGCAGAGCCGTGTCTTCTGCTCTGGACGTTCTTTCAATATTTAAATGATTGGATGATTTATTTTAGCCACATGTGAGTGTAGAACGCTGTGTGTGTGTATAGTGCAGGATTCCTTCTCCCCCCCTGCATCAGCAATGTAACTTGATACCTTCCTTCTGCACTAACTTCCTGGGCTCTGGCGGGATAACAGAAGCGTACTGAACTGGAATGTGAACTACTCCGCCAGGTACTTTCTCTTTCCCATATTCCTCTCTGCTTGTATCCCAAATTTTCCCTAGTGCCCCATGCACATGCTTCCCCCTCAGAGCTCACACTCTGCAAGTCAGGTTATCTCTGCCAGTATTTCAGCTCCTGACCTGCTATTTTCACACACTGATGCAGTGTGTGTGTGTGTGTGTGTGTGTGTGTGTGTGTGTGTGTGTGTGTGTGTGTGTGTGTGTGTGTGTGTGTGTGTGTGTGTGTGTGTGTGTGTGTGTGTGTGTGT
>NC_090647.1:344449013-344500871 GCF_040937935.1 Hyperolius riggenbachi | reverse complement strand
GGAACTGTTGGCCTTCATTCCTGAATTTCCATGACCTCCGACAAGTTGACCTTTTTTTTTTTTTTTTTTTTTTTTTTTTTTTTTTTTCCCCCACACGTGAAAAGGGCATTTTACTATTTATTATTATTTTTTTTTTTTTATGGGCTTTCAGTTCTAATTTACCATGATTCCTCGAAATGAAGATGTGGTCTTATTAACTTTTCCTCCAAAAGATGTTAAGGCTAGTTCAGTGCTCAGTTTTGTTGCAGAATAATTCTGCATGTCAACTCACTGCTGCCCATTCAATTCTATGGGGCTGTTCACAATACTGTATTGTACCAGATTTATTTTTTTTATTCTAATTTGCTGCAGGAAGGGTTTGTATTTAAAATCTGTGTTCAGTCTCCAGTGCAGTTTAGCTTATTTTCGGGGGAGGTCTTATTTTTCCTTTAACCTCCCTAGCGGTATGGACAGAAATGTCCATCCAAAAAAACATGCTGTGAACAGTATAAACGTGCATACACATCAATACTTTCCTGTACTGTATACTAGACTCTTGCTTGACACAGTTTGGTAAGTTACAGGGAAAAAAAAAGTTTTAAAAATGAATTTTATCACGGTTTGCACAGAAATCATGGGAAAATTGAACGCCAGGGAGGTTAACAAATGTACATTTTATGCTGGGGGGGGGGGGGGGGGGGGAGGAATAGATTTATATACTGTATAGTCATGTCCTCATGGCCGGCCTTTGACCGCAGCGGTCGCTCAGGGCGTCAGCTTCCAGGGGGGCGCACGTGATGTGCACTCAACTGGCCCTGGCCGCATTTCTACCTGCGGGCTCCGGGTCCGTATGTGGTTGCTGCGAATGGTGGCTCCACCCCCTGGTGCCGCTGGGGTGATGGGGGTGAAAACTCCAGGAGCCTGCTGCTGCCTCTTGCTAAGTCTGTGTGAGCCGTGCGTGCCAGTAGCGCCTCCCCTCGCTCGCAGGCAATGTGTAACGATTGTGGAATTCTCTCTGTGATCAGCGCACAAGACGTGCGCTGACACTGCGGAAATCCTCCACAAGCGTATAATTTGAGGGAACCCAGCAAAAGGTGCAATGCACCTGTAGAGGGAAATTCCTGTCGGCAGGTGGAGCGCAGAGGAACAGATCCTCTGCCCTGCCACAAACGCCAGACAGGAATTGTACGAAGGGAAGAAACGCAGGGCAAGATAGCCCTGAAAGCGAGAGAGCAAAGCGACAGAGGGTATGTGTGTCCACCAATCTAGTCGCCACCCTGCGACGATGAACACACAACCAGGAAGATAAGGTGAGAAGGCAATCGCAAGAGATGTCGATTGCTAACAGCGACACAAGACAGAATAAGCACAGAGGAGGAATGTATGTGTGTGCACCAATCTAGTCGCCAACCTGCGACAGTGGACACACAACAGAGGAAACAGAGTGAGAACGCAATCGCCTGAGAAGCGATGGCGACTGAGAATGAGCAAAGGGACAGATTGTATCTGTGTGCACCAATCAAGTCGCCAACCCGCGACAGTGCATACACAAGTAGGAACACAATCGCAAGAGAGGCGATTGCCAGCGGTGACACAAGGCTACAGCAAGGCAGAACACGAGAGTAGCAAAGGCACAGCAAATCATACAATGAGAAGATAAGGAAAATAACAAACGCTAACTAAACGCGAACACCGCACTCATTCGCAACAGCGAACGCGTTTTCTGCGCGGTCTCCGCGTGTTAAGCACAACAGAGACAAGCACGGCTAACTAACCACCGACAGACAAATGTGAAACAGAGGACGCGAGCGCTTGCTAAACTGTTACCTCACCAAGCCTCCAGCAAGCGTTCGTAGCAGACAAGACAGATACACGAAAACAGGAATAAGTGAGAGATACGATCCACTGCTCTTTTGCCAGAGCGATTGCGATCCAAGTATAGAAACAGAGCGAGCTGGATCCACTGCTCTTTCCGCCAGAGCAGGTGCAATCCAAGTACAGCAAGAGAGCTGGAGAGCAGAAGGATCCACAGCCGTTACCGCTAGAGGCTAGTGCGATCCAAGCACAACCGACAGATGAACAGAAGGGCCTACCAGTAACAACCGCTGCTCTGGTTAGTACACCACAGACAGACAGAACAGGCAATACAAACAATACAATCCTAACTGCTCTAGCAAGGATGCCTAGTGCAGTCCCAGGAATTACTCTAGGCTAATCTTCAAACAATAAGCAAGGCTGACACTCCAGGAGTGTTTCACAGGACAAACCCTTATGACCAGCCCAGGTCTGTGATATCACATGGTATTTATAGTACAAAACCTCCAGAGGATGTGGCCAGGCAATTTGCATGACAAACGTATGCAAATTCCTCAGCAGCAGCAAGCTGCAAAACTGACAAAAGGTCTCTCTTCCAGAGACCTGCAGAATGCAGACCTGAACAGTGGTCAAAAAACTGCGCAGGCAGCTGAGCGGATCAGTACACAATGTCTGCGCTGCGCACTAATCTGAGAGAGACCGGCTTGTCACTCCTGACTCCTGGCCATCTTCTGTCCTCAGCTACAAGCAGAAAAGTAAGGTTCCCCAACTGCCTCCAGGTTGGCGAAGTGGGAGTGCCTATATATGCTAAAGGGGATCTGCTTGTATACTATACACTATTTATCTGCCTAGCTATATATACTAAAAGAGAGGAATCTGCCTATATACACTAAAGGGGATCTTGCACATGGGCGTGTGTGCGGGCGAAGAGGATGAATGGGAGGGGCACCAAAATCTGGTTACGCTCAGGGCACTGTGAAACCTAATGCTGGGAATACACGGTTCGTTTTTGCCTTCGTTTAAACCTTCGTTTCGATTGTGCCTTTTGTCCTTTTCGATCCCGAAATAATCAGTCATACGGTTAATATCACCACCCACGGTTTCGTTTTTTTTTCCGATTCTGATGGTTTCGTTTTTCCAATGATCGAAGGCTGCAAAGAAACTAAACGAAAATCCCTTTTTACAGGGACGGACTAGCATAAACGAACATATAATCGATCTGAACAGCCATCAAGCCTACCAATGGCTCGATTAGATGGATAAAGAGAGATAATATCAAACATGTTCGATCACTAGTCGTTCGTTTTTGGGGTCTATTAATCGAAACTATAATGAGATTATGACTATTTTCACATACGTTTTCAACACTCGATTCGTTTACCGAACGAATCGAAGGTTTAAACGAAGGCAAAAACGAACCGTGTATTCCCAGCATAAGGCCGGCCCTGCACGTCGTCACATTCTATAACCTCATAACTTTCCAAACCCTGACTTCCATCATGCATTTATCATTGATTCTACAGTATTTATTTATTTTTATTTTTTTTTTCATGTATAGCAATCTACATTTACCTAGAGTCTGGCATTTGCCAACACTTATTATTTGGAGGCTTTTGAGTGAGATTCTGTTTGGGGGTGTCTGCTTTCCTTGGCAAAGGATCAAATTGTCCTGCTGCAATCTGTTGCCAATTGCTTTTTATATTTTTTAGATGTATTCCGTAGCTGCCTGGATGATTTTTACATTTGCAGGGTGGTGCAGTAGGGGAGCCCAGAGGTTTGTGTGGGGGAGCAACTACCAATATTTCATTTTCTTGATACTCCAGATCAAAAAAAATCCTATTGTGTGTGTAAATGGATGTTTCTATGTACATCTTTTAGTCGTAATAAGGGAAGATACAATTGCAGCAGTGGGTTTACAAAAGGTTTATTTTAAAGGGACTCTAAGCTGAGGAGGATATGGATTTTTCCTTTTAAAATAATACCAGTTGCCTGACTCTCTCCTGCTGATCCTGTGTCTCTAATACTTTTAGCCACAGCCCCTGAACAAGCATGCAGATCAGGTGCTCTGACTGAAGTCAGACTGGTTTAGCTGCATGCTTGTTTCAGGTGTGATTCAGCCACTGTTGCAGCTAAAGAGATCAGCAGGACTGCCAGGCAACTGGTATTGTTTAAAAGGAAACCTCCTTATCCCTCTCAGTGAAGGTTCTCTTTAACAAAAATAAACAAATGTAACTACAACTGCAAAACAAACTCCAAAACAAAGGGGCAGTTAGCTGAGACAATGAAATGTGGCCAGAACAATTTTGCCATGGTAACTGACACCTGGGGCAATACAGAGATTTGTGCAACCTGCTCCTGCGAGCTCTGAACTGGTTAGTGGAGATCAGCAAGGCGGTTTGTCACCATGCCATTGATACTGCACCTCTCCCACTCTTGTACAAAAGGCTGCTTGAACTCGCTGTAGTTCTCACATTGCCCATGTCTTCAGGCTTCAAAAAAAGTAAAAAATGGTGGTCCAAAAATTCTCCACTTGTTGGCTGATTATGTATAAGGTGTTTTTCACTAAAGCTCTGTTTAGTAGTAAATATAAATGCCCCATTCACACTAGAGCATTTTGCCGCAATTTTGGCAAAACTCAAAAGCTAGCGCTTTTTAAAAGCGCTAGCGTAATGAAACCCTATGGGCCCGTTCTTGGGCGATTTGCGCAAATCCCCAAGTTCACACTGAGTGTTTGTGGATTTTTTTTTTAATTAAGTGCTGGCGATTTTTAGAAATTGTCCTAAAAGCACTTGTGCAATGATTTCCTATGAGAGTGTTTGCATATGAGTGATTTTCAGCAAACGCGCTACATGTACCATTTTTCTGAGCGGTTCTGCTATACTTGAAGGCAGTTCTCCCCAGGGCCAATTAGGTGGGTAGGCCGCCCGGTTGTTTTCAAACCCCCGCCCAGCTGTTAATCACCCACCAGCTAGAAAAACCCAGTGCCTAATAAAGTGCAGGCAGGAGCGCTCCATTGCCTGCTGCCAGTCGGCGCCCAGTTCTCGCTCAATAGCGACAGCTGACACTACACAGCAGGAGCCGGCTGGGCGGGTTGTAAAGTGCGGCACCATGCACTTCATCTAGCTGGAAACTCCTGCTCCATCTCTCCCTCCCGCCCTCCAGTAATAGGCTTTATTTTGTCAGCACCTCCTCTTGCCAATGAAAAGAGCGGCAGCCAAGGAAGCACGCCCACACATCCTGGTCAGCAGCCTGCAGGAGTTTTGAGATGAGAGAGACCATGTGTGTTGGGTAGTGATGGGAATTCTGGCTGTTTTAAGGCTGGTTTCACAGTGGGACATTACAGGCGCACGTTAGAGCAGCCTGTAACGCACCCCACCGAACAGCAATGAAAAATCAATGGGCTGTTCACAGTGCCCACGTTGCGTTACATTGCAACGCTGCGCCATAAGGCAACGTATTGCATGCAGTACTTTACACGTGGCAGAGCCGCGTTAGACTGCTTGCAGGAGCCGCAATAGCAGCATAGGGGACGATATACAGGCTGGGAATGCGAACAATCACTCACGTTCCCATGCCTGTCGGCCGGTGATGGCGAAACCGGCGGGTCCAGAGGCATCGGAGTGGAGCTGCGAGGGCACCGATCGGCTGCAGGGTGAGTTCATCATATATATATATATATATATATATATATATATATATATATATATATATATATATATATATATAATATTTTTTTTTTTTTTTTTTTTATGCCTTTAGGTTCACTTTAAGGCCTCTTGACCTGGATAAGCCCCATAGGTTACCCCTTCCCCTGTACACACCACACTGGGACAATTATTTGGAATACCAAGGCCACAGCTTTTATTAACTATATGTGCTGGATACATTCCATAACTAAAAATGTGTTAGTTTACAATAATTTTTTTCACTAAAACTATTTTCGCATAACTGGCTTTCCTTTTTTCTTTTTATCTCGGCAACATCAATCATCTTGTTAAAGAGTCCCCTGACAAGGCCCCCATCACCAAAGTAGCTGCAAGCCATGTTCCATCTCAGCTCTGCGGGTAACTTTATTCATCCTTGTTGTACTTATGCCTCCAAGTCGGCCTGCAATGGACCCGCCACAGCATTCTGGGAGTTGAGCCTCAACCCCCGAATGCCCTGCCACATGCTGAGGGCAGCTTCCGTAGCCTCCCTCAGCCCAAACAGGAACACCTCGTTACCGACGTCATTAAGACGGACGCCATCATGCCTGAAGAAAGAAGTCCTTTTCCAGTAGTTTGTGTCGCCCTGACAACCCCCCTCTCTTGCATAGAAATTTAGCAATGGCTTTGTTTACCTTCCAATGGGCTCGGTTGAGCTTTGCATAAGGGACTGGGGGGTGCCACCGCATTCTAGGTATCATCTCCGACCAGACCACTACAACCCTGGGGAAGAGCTCCCGAACTCGCACCATGATGTATTTTAAATCTCCCATTAGGCCGTACGTGGAGTGCCAGCCCAGCTCATTCCCGCCTATATGTAGTATTAACACGTCTGGAGGGCCCCAAAGCCGGGTCAGCCTGAAGAATTTAAATTTAAGCCTTTCTAGGGTAAGGCCTGGGTACTCAAACCAGTGTACCTCCGCGTCTTCTGTACCCATGCTCCATATTCCTTCCCCTGTTGCGCTGTTCCCCGATTTCCATCTGCCCAGCTTGCAAAGCCTCTGATCGCTCATGCCCCTTGCCGCCCCCTCTGTGGCTGCCCCAATGCGAAATGAATGGTACCCATAGTCCTCTGCTCTGCTGCCCACATAACTTATTTCAAAGAAGCAGTTATAGTGTGGCACTCCCCTTTACTTATTCATCCAATATGTGGGTCGATACTTGTTCAGGCTACTAGACACTCAGCACTACCACACCCCATATGTGGGACTTAAAGGGTATCAGGACATGTGCTCTGCCAATATTTTTTGAAGAAAGATGATGGCAACACATTGGAGAAAAAGAAGCCGCAGCGTGCACCAACTGTCCAATATAATCTTGCTTTATTTAAATCCATCACATATAGAATAGGGGTGACATCAGTGTAAACAGTTAGCTGGTTACATATGCATACATACTGTAGGTGGTAGCGGTGGTCGGGTGGGTGCCATGGGTGTGAAAGGGTCGGCGACGGCTGTTTCACGTCCAATAGGACGCTTGGTCACGTTGCGTTCCACAAAAAGCACTGATGTTCACCCCTATTCTATATGGGATTGATTTAAAGGAATAAAGTAAGATTATATTGGACAGTTGGTGCACGCTGCTGCTTCTTTTTCTCCAATCTGCAGCCCACATGAGTCAGGCATCATTTCAGCACTGCAAAAAATTGATATCATGAGAGAGATTACCCATCTTTGTGTTGGAGCAATGGACCTCAATTGATAAACAGGACGCTGCCTCTCATCCGCTCTGCTGTGGTCGCTCATTTCTGCTCTTCACCCATCGATAAAGGAAGCAATTCCGAAACGCCGACGTCTGGGTAAAATAGTGGAGGGTGCCAGCACCTCATCTTACACTGTTTGTTATACTGAGTTGTGCTCACTACCGAATTGGGACTCTTTTCATTATAGGGGACTCACTCTGGTTAAGATGCAATATTGGCTTATGATTTATGAGTAGCCCTTATCCCTTGGACTGTGTCTTTATAAACTGATGTTATTGCACAAGCATCTTTCCAGTTAATTGTGGGCATTTTAATGCATTGTAGTTTATGTACTGTAATCTTGTATGTTATTTTGTATGCTATCTTTTACTGGTACTGAGAGTTCAGACCAGCATATGTTATTACTATTGTAAATACGCTTTTCTAAGCATTTGAATTGGCTTGGTGTGCGTGTCTCCTTGTTTATCAATTGGTGATCATTTTTTGACACAGCACCCAGATTGTATTGCGATATATATGCATATTTTGTGACCATAGGTGTGCAATACCTAATCTATTTTTTATGGAGCAAAGGACCTCCCCTTGTTGGGTGCTTCTGCATAAACTGCTTAAAGTGCCTGAGAGGGCATGCGGGGCACCCAGGCCTTACCTTTAAAGCTACTGTCGTCCCCTTTCCCCTCTGATCTGTCTTGGATTTCAGTATGTGGATGAATAGGGCATCCCTTCCCAGTGAAACTTCTGTGACCTGTAGTTCCTCCCCCCCCCCCCCCCCCCCCCCCGGTCCTTCTTACGCTGGCTATCTAATTCCCCCAGGCGTAGGGCCCCGTGGAAGGCTAGGGAGAAAGCTAATCCGAATAACTTCTTTTCGTGGTCATCTCGACACACCTTGCCAATGCTGGCCATGATATCTCTTAGCAACGGGAGAGTTATGGGGCGTCTTTTATCTGTTGCTTTTGGGCCCCTACGAAAACCTTTTATTGCTCGACGCACAAAGGTCCTTTTGTTATATCGCTACCCCCTTTGAACTTGAACATGAAGGCTAGAGCGGCCATGCTCCTGTCTATTGTCGCTGGTGAACAGCCTTTTTGGAACATTTCCCCTAGAAATGCGAGGAGGCGTTCCCTGTCTGTCCCCCGACCTGCGTGTGTGGGTCCTGATCTGGCTTGGAACTCCACCCATTGGCTTCATACCTGGGAAAATGCCTTCCATGTGTTCTCTGTTAGCGACTGCCTAACCCAGCCTGCCATTATGGCGAAATGATGTCCCAGAGGTGGCGTGGTACCTGCACCGGTCGAGCATGTGCTTGCGGAGCCAGTTCAAGGAAACATTCCAGCTGAAAACGAGACAAAGCATCTGCTATACCGTTTAGATATTCCCGGTAGGTGGACGGCTCTGAATTTGATATTGTGATTTAGGCATTGCAATACAAAGTGCCTGACTAGGTTGACCACTGGTCCTGAGCTGGATGTCAGTTTATTTACTACCGCCGCCACTGCCATATTGTCGGTGTTGAATATCAGATTTATTGGCCAGTGCTGGGCCCCAAACCTCTGCCGCGACATGGCTCCATTTCCCTTGAAAATATGCCCCGAAACCAATACTTCCGGACGTGTCAGTGAACAGTTCCATCTGCTTGCTGTGCATTGGCTTCGCCAACCACAGCGTTCTACCGTTGTAATCATCGAGGACATTTTTCCACACCCTTAAGTCCTCCTTCCCCTCTGCCTTTATCCTAATGTGGTGTTTTTGGTTTGTGACCCCCGCTGTCAGAAAAGCCAGTCTCCTACAGAAAATCCTACCCATCGGCATAACTTTACATGCAAAATTCAGCTTCCCCCAACAGCGACTGCAGTGCTTTTAGCGTTAATTTTTTAGCTGTTATTGCCCTTGTGATCTCTCCTCTTAAGTCAGTCAATTTTGTCCTGTGGAAGTCTGTACTCCATAGCTATTGATCCCAGGAACTTAAAGGGACTCTGTAACAAAAATGTCATTGTGTTTTCTACCATCCTACAGGTTCCTAAACCTATTCTAATGTGCTCTGGCTTACTGCAGCACTTTCTACTATCACCATCTCTGTAATAAATCAGCTTATCTTTCCCCTGTTGGACTTGTCGTCCTGTGTCTGGAAGGCTGCCAACTCTTCAGTGTGATCTGCTATGCATGCCCCCTCTATGCACACTCCCGTGTGTGTGTGTGTGTGTTATTTACATTAGCCAGATTTTCTCTGCTCTCTTATCTTTTACAAGCTGGATAAATCCTCTGTTCACATACTGATGAGTCACATACTGCAGAATTACAGACAACCAGGCAGAGCTGTCTGCAAGAAGAAACAAACAATCAGCTTGTAACTCTTCAGTGAGCTGCAGGGGGAAAGAAACACACAAATGATCTCTTGAGATTCAAAAGGAAGGCTGTATACAGCCTGATTGTGTATGGATGTATTTTCTATGTGTGGACATACTGTACATCAACCTACTTCCTGTTTTGGTGGCCATATTGTTTGTTTACAAACAAACTTTTTAAAACTGTTTTTTGACTACTTTTTAATGCGGCGGGGAGCGGCGAAATTGTGACAGAGGGTAATAGATGTCCCCTAACACACTGGTATGTTTACTTTTGTGTGATTTTTAACAATACAGATTCTCTTTAATCACCTCAGTGGGGCCCTCTGTCTTTTCTGGTGCTAGGGGCACCTCAAACTTCTGAAGGGAATCCTCCAAAGTTCCCAGTATTATTTTACACTCCTCTGACTTAGCAGGGCCCACGCACAGGAAATCATCCAGGTAATGCACCAAACCTTTTAGGTTAGACCTCTTTCGCACTACCCACTCTAAAAAAGAACTAAAGGTTTCAAAATAGGTGCACGATATGGCGCATCCCATCGGGAGGCAGCAGTCTATGTAGTATGCACCGCCCCATTGGCAGCCCAATAAATGAAGGCTATGCTGGTGTACCGGCAGTAGACAGAAGGCCGATTCAATATCTACCTTTGCCATAAGAGCGTCTTTTCCCATATCCTTGACTAAAGCTGCCGCCTGATCAAATATTGTGTATGTTACTGCCGACAGATTGGTGCTTATACCATCATTCACCGACTCCCCCCCTTTGGGTGGGAGAGGTGGTGGATCATGCGAAATTTACCAGATTCCCTCTTTGGTACTACCCCTAAAGGAGAAATGTGTAGGGGGGGGGGGGGGGGGGGGGGGAGAGGTGTTAAAGGCCCAATCATTCTTCCCAATTCTACCTCCTTGTCTAATGTTTGCTGCACAATATGTGGGAATTGAAGTGCTGACTTTAAATTTTTGTAATGCGTTGTTGGCAAAGTGGTTTGTGAAGGTATATGAAAGCCGTTAGTGAAACAGTGTATCAGCAGATCTGCATGCTCTCTATTCTGGTATTTATCTAGCCATGGCTGCATCTCTGATGTTCACCGGCGACCTCCCCTTTTCCACCCTGCTCGCGCGTTTTCTGTGCCGTTCTGAGCCTTTTGTAGGTCAAGGGAGGGGAGTGAGAATATATCAAAATACTCGCGCTTCCATTATATATATATGTGCTGTCTGTGTTAGCGCTACTGGAGCTTGAGCTGCTGCGTGATTCCCCGCTAGTCCCTCCCTCCTGGGTCCTGTTCTGCATCCCTGCCAGCATTTTCCTCATATTTTTGCATCAGATTCATTTGTTCTGACCATACGGGGTCGGGCAGTGAATTATTAGCTGGGAAGGCCGGCTGGGCATCTTTGGGTACATATACCTGTTCCCCACCCTCTACCCCCATGCAATAATCATTTTCTATATAATCTTCGTCAGTATAGTCTCCTGTAGTGATCTCCTCACCTGAGCCTGCCACTATAGGTGCCTCTGATCCAGTTCCTGGTGACCCTCTACCCCGAGCATTTTGCTCCAGGGGGTGTCCGGTGTGCTGACTGGTGCAGCTGCGGTAGTAGGAGTGCCGCCACCCCTTCAACACATCCGAGAGCCTACGGTCTCCCCTGTGTAGTGTGGCTGCTATGAGGCAGAGCCTCCCCCGGCTCCGTTGTATCCTGTCTTCGGCGTCTCCGAGCACTGCTCCTGGGGAGCCTGCCTTTTCTCCATTTGAACAGCTGCGCATTCTTTTACTGGTGCGTGTGTTCTTGTCAGCACGGCTCCGGCTGGAGCCTGCCATAGCTCTCACTTCGCCTCCGCTGTCACAGGAACGGGTGGACCCTACCCTTTGGGTCCCTTCCTTTCCTCCCCTCTGGCTTCTCCTTGTCTGCCTGCCTCTATCCCCCCCCCCCCCTCCTCTCTCCCTGGAGTGGTATTTAGGGGGCCTGCTTTGGGATGGGATACCCCCGGCCGCTGGGACCCCTAAATGTGCAGGAATGGGGGTCGGGGAGGGCAGGGAAGTGCTGGGAGTTGGAGGTGGTATGCTTCCCCTACTTGCCTGTCCCTGCTTGCCTCCCCCTTAATGATCGCCGCTTTGGCAAAAAACGGGGGCAGCCACTCTCTGGGATGGGTGCTGACAAGGGGGTGGATGCCGAGGATTGTCTGGGGGGGGCCTTGCTGTGCCCTGCTGCCATGTGCTTCATTTTGGATTGCCCCATGTACCTGGGGCCTGCTCTGGTGCGATCCGTCATGTCTTTGCGGCCCGGGTGAGTGGGCTTCGGGAGGGAGAGCCGCCGGGGCGTGGGATTGCGGAGGAATGTCCGGCGGGGGGCGCACCGGTGTTGGGCGGATGCGGAGGGAAATCCGCATCCACCGGGGGGTGTCCGTGAGGCGCAGGCCACTTCCGGGTAGGCGCCATCTTGTTGTGGCCTGCCCCGGAGCCTACTGGAAGTTGTGGAATCACTGTTTGAGGCCTGGAGCGGTGCCTGCAACCTGGCGCGGATAGGCCCGGGGGGAGGGGAGGATTGGGCAGCTACTGGACCTAGGAGGAGTGAGATTTTGTTGGGGCCTCCCACGGGTTACTGCGGGCTGATGCAGCTGAACCCGGGGAGGGGGGTGATCGGGCGGCTGGTGCGGGGGGGGGGGGGGGTGTCAGCGGGGTTACTGCCTGCAAGATCCCTGGATCCAAGACTGCCTGTCCTGAGTTGACTGCTGGACCCGGGCGCACCCTTATTGACTAGAGAACCCGATGGGCTGAATCAGGAGGGAGCCCTGCGCCTTCTAGGTTGAGGTAAGACAGGGGCCTCCATGGCTGCAGAATAAGATCCTGGCCCACCTCAGGCCCCCCTATTAATCAAAGACCTTACTGGTATTGTGGGGGGATGCGTGCGTGGCTGCTTGTTCGTGGGCCTTGCTGCTGCTGCTGCCCTCCTGGTGCTGCTGCTCTGCTGGTCCCTTGATGTGAAAAGGAAGTCCCTTTGTCCGAATTGTAATTATCAAAGGCTAGCCAATTCCTGCCCGCCTTTGTCACCTTGACCTGAACTGACCTATCAAGATGCCTGGGGTCACCTTTCGCACATCCACGTCATGTGCTCCTGTCGCTTATCCCTGCCCAGCTCTGGAGCTCTCTTTCACAGTGCGACGTTAAAACAAACATTTAATACAGAATAACTCGCTATAATGAAAAATCAATGCCCCATTCACAGTGCACATGTTGGGTTGGTGACTAACGCTGAATGTTAAGTGAGAGTACTACATGCAGTGCGTTATACACGTGCGTTATTAGCTGCGTTGGACTGTTTGCACATGCTCGGTAATGACTTGGAAACATACTTTTCATTGCCCATATGCGACTGTAATGGGACATTAAATTGTGACTTTTTGGGGGCATTTAACGTTGCATAAAAACGCAACGTCCTACTGTGAAAGAGGCCTTAGTCATAATGGGGGGGGGGGAGGAACCCAGAGGCTTTTCCTATTTTGACATCGCCCCCTAAATCACACACCTAAAGCAAACGTGCAGCTAATCCAGTCAGACTTCAGTCAGAGCACCTGATCTGCATGTTTGTTGAGGGTCTGGCTAGGAATATTAAGGTGTGCAACTTTTCCACATATGTATTGTTCAACTTGGTTTTTGTTGAACGATAGCTGGGCATGTGAACGTGTGACAAACGACTAGACTAGCAACTGATAACAGGCGGTTTGCCCAATCCAACAGGCAGATTGACTCACACGACTGTTGGGCTGATATCGTGCAGTTGGTACATGTTGTTGTTTGAACAACTTGTACTTATTTTGAATGCGCCCATATTGTGCAGTCGCAGTATGCAAATGAGTGAGTTGGTCGTTCATTTCGTTGGTGCGTGGAAAATACACGTTGTGCAATCCCTTGCTTTTGCAGTTGGTCATGTTGGGTTGATTGTGTGAAAAAGTTGCGCGCATGTATGAGCCTTTACAAGCAGAGGCTCAGCAGGACAGCCAAGCAATGTTCATTGTTTATAAAAGGAACTAAACAGGCTCCATACCCCTCTCAGTTCAGGTGTGCTGTGGTGAGACCCGTACACACGCCTGACTAAGGCGAGCCAATAGTCAGGTGCGTGTACAGCGGCCGCATGACATCACACATGCCCTTACGCCGTCAACTTCTGCCCACCCTGCATGACAGTACACTTCTGTACAGGCTGGCCAGTGATGTCGCCCTAAGGGATCGGATCCTGATCCCTGACGGCCACATAAAATCAAGGTGTGTGTGTGTGTGTGTGTGTACTCCAATTTTTTTATTTTGATGGCCATAGCAGATTGTATGGTACTAAAGGCCCTTGACAAATAGAGATCCTGTCTGCCAGGTGCCCAAGTTATGTGATATTACATGGAGACTATACTGCTGCAGTACCAATCTGTGATGAGCTTTTAAATTTTTTTTTTCCATATTCTAAATATATGCTGTATGTAATCTGGAAAGGTTTATATAATGTAATCCTGAATCTGCCTGCCATTGTTCAGCTCTGTGTTCCTTGCTGTTTATTTATAATCTTAGTCACTGATTTATTATTTTTTTTGTAGGTCTATAACTTGCAAGACAGGTTTTTCAAGTATTACACTGCAGGTTTAATGCCTGGTGACATTCCCAGAGCTGCTGTCCCTTTTCAGGTCTTGTTTTGCATGTACAGCACAAAGTAAGAAGTACATGAGGAAGCGCAATAAAATATGTAAAATTAAAAAAAAAATAGCCATTTGCTTTGATCTGCCACGTAATGTATTCTTTCAGTGCAATTTAAGTTGCATCTATCAGGTTAACCTCTTCTCTCCTAGGACTGCTTGTTACGTGACTGCAGAATGTCAGTAACTGTTCAGCAGCATTAACATGAAGCCTCCAGCCCCCCCCCCCCTCATTTGTCAAATTATGCTACCCAAAGGTGAGGAGTGTGATGCTACTACAATAAAGGGGTTGACAACCTTTGAAAAGACATAGTAAATGCTTAAAGAGGAACTCCAGCCTAAACAAACATATTGTCATTAAGTTACATTAGTTATGTTAATTAAAATAGGTAATATAATCTCTTACCCACCCTATCTTAATAGAACAGACAAATGGTTGTAATTTTCATAAGGGCAGCCATCTTTTTGGTTGAAAGGAGGTGACAGGGAGCATGAGATACAGTTCCAACTGTCCTGTGTCCTGATCACCTTTCCCAGTTGCTAAGCAACGAGAACCACAACATCAGAAATCCCATCATGCTTTGCCCAGCATCAGAGGAAAAATGCCAGGGCAGTTTTCTTTGATAGGGCAGAGCTTAGCGTCTGTGCAGCTAAAAATGAAGCTTTGGTAAGAAAAACAAAGTTCTGATGCTGTGAAACTGTTAAAGAAACACCAAGCCTTTTCAGTGCTGCTGAGTAGATTTTTTTAGTGTGGAGGTTCACTTGAAGTAAAGGTGGTGATTATGTGGAGAACTTCTTTTGACGAACAGTTAAAATAATACATTTCAATTGCCTGGGGGTACTTTCACACTATACTTGTTATGTTGCACATTCTGGACAATATGATTCAAATAGAATAGGAAAAGTCACATTGCAAATTATAAGTGTGATTCATACAGTACATAGACATTTTTACACCCAGGGCTGTGGAGTCGGAGTTTGTCAGAGAAGTTTTTGGGTACCTGGAGTCGGAGTTGTGGAAAAAAAAACTCTGACTCTATCCAACTTAAACTGTAATTAAAAGAAAAAATATAACATTTTTTATTTCTCAGATAAGTCCTCATAAACAACTTGTATATACAGTAATAGCAGTGCTCAGTCCACAAACATTAAAACCAGTTATACAGTAGTATTATACATTTGGACTCCCTGCAGGGTTTGTTGTGAATCCACTGAGAATATTGTACACATTGAAGGCAGAGGTGTTGTCTATCACCCATAAATCTGGTTCACATTTTGCATGATCAGTGTGTAGTAGAGGAAGATTGCCCTCATTCTCCTGCAGAGTACATACACATCAGCTGTACCCACAGTGAGGGCTCGTTTCCACTATCGCGAATCTGCATGCGTCCAACGCATGCAGATTCGCACATGGTATGCAAGTGGGTGGGCCTGTTTCCACTGTAGCGTTGGTGATGTGCGTTTTTTTCAGCGGTAAAAAAACGCACAAAAGAGCCAACGATTTCGCCTGCGTCAGGAATCCGTGCGAATCGCCGCTAATGTATTTAATAGTAAAAACGCATGCGGTTTTTACATGCGTTTTTACCCGCGATTTCGCGTGCGATTTCGCACCTTTTCCAATTTTATTTTGCCCTGGCAGTGTCATGGTTAATTTCGCATGGCACCCTGCCATGCGAAATCGCACGCGAAATCGCGGGTAAAAACGCATGTGGAAACGCATCCGCATGCGTTTTTACAAGCGTCGGAATGCCGGCGAAGTCGCGTCGCAACAGTGGGAACGAGCCCTGAGTCTGCCAAGAGCCTGATGGATATTCTTTGTTCGTGTCTGCACCCTCTGCATGTACTCTTACCAAGGACTAGTTTTGATCTCTACTTAACAGCTACTCTACAGCTATATCCTAAGTTGTCTGTTTTATAAGATTTACTGGAAGCCTGTATCAGCCGGGTTCTGCTGTATAGCTCTACTCCCCTGCGGAAAATGGCCCTGGCCTTTTTTTTTTTTTTTTTTATATCAGATGTATAGAAAAGGCAGAGGCCTTTTTCTCCAAAGTGGTGGGGCTATAAGCTGGAACCTGGCTTATATGGGACTCCGGCAAACCTTATTCTGGCAATGACAGGCCAGGATGACTGACCAGACAGAGTGTCAACTTCCTAACCAGGAGCATTGTTTTGTTGCCAGACGCAGATGGCATCTTAATGTATCTTTTTTTTTAAAACTCCTAAGTTTTTGCAGTGGTGAAATGCCTTTATGTAATCTACTTTCAACCAACAAGATTGTTGTATGATAATTAGAGGAGTGAGTCAGTGGAATCGTAAACTAGTCGGTTGATTTTTGTACCGACTCCACAGCTCTGTTCACGCTGCAACTGTTAACATGCTCGTCGGCTGGTACACGTTATTCTCTATCGCTTTTGTGTGTGGAATGCTTGTTGTTTTTATTAAAGTACCCCTGAATTGGGGAACAAAATGAATGGTAGGCTAAATTTACCACCTCCTGAATGTCCAGATGCTGCTTGTTGTCCTGGGGCTCCTTACCCTTCCCACATCCCACGGTCCTCTAAGTATTCTATGGAATCCATCAGTCTGATACTTTTCCATGAGTTCCGAACTCATTGATTACATGATCACATTCTTATAAGCCATGTCGGTCAGATATCTGGTAGATACTGATCGCTTACTTGACCTACTGCTGTTTGTATTCTCAATGGCAGCTTAATAGATATCCCTTTTAAATGTAAGTCCTCATATCTCCCAAGCCACAACGTGCTTATGTGAATGCGTTGAAGCCAAAGCATTAGGGCCAGTTCACACTACAATGCAGATGCATAAACCATACAGTAAACCCATTTGCTCAGGATGCCACTGCATCGTTCATTACCTGCCGTTTTGCATCCGCTCTGATTGTGTTCCCACCCATCCGGTTCCTCTACCGTATACTTCTGCTCCTGCGCTGGTCCCAAAACCAGAGCCTGGCAGAAGCATGGGGGCCCCCTATTGGATTGTAAAATATTCAACTGGATTTCTACCTAGCAACAGGAGGATTCTCATTTAATCCACCGTGAACCAATGAGTTTTCTCTGCTGAAGCAGGACTCTGCTATCTATTTGCAAACCAGTGGGGTGCCCCATGCTTCCGCTCTGCTTCTACCCTGTTGTGGACCTAACAGTTAGTGTTAGCAGCAGGGGGACCAAATCCACGGGACAGGAGAGACCTCATTTTTCCATGCGGCAATCATTTGCGGTCCAGTCCATGTGCATTGCATACCGATTGACTGTGTGAATGCATCCTATTAATATTCACTATCCAATTTTTACTTTTTGGGAGGGGGTGGGGGGGGGGGGGCGAATGTGTTACAGTAAAAAAAAAATTCCCAAATGGCTGAAACATTCCAGGTTTTTTGTTTATTAATTCCCCCCCCCCCCCCCCTCTCTCTTTCTATTTAAAATTGTTTTTGCCTAATAACTTGCTCACTCTACTTTGCAAGGTCATATGAGGCAATGTGCTTTTCTTGGAGAAGGCTGATGTAATGTAATCGCTGTGCACAACGTATAGTTCCTGGGGAGCACGGTGGCATAGTGTTCCTCAACCTTTATTACAGCATGTAGCTCTTAAAGATGCTGTTTGCCAAGTAAACCCTACTGTGAATAGCATTTCAGGTGCATGCTAATACGTACAGTAGAGTGCCTGCTATCCGCAGGTGGAGATTGCCTGATGCCTGCTGCATCCTCTATAGGCTCCCGATGTGTGTCAAGTGACACAAGTGGTGAGCCTTCTGAGGATGCAGCAGAGCAGTTGACAGCTGTAAGACGTGAAGAAGACTGTGTCTGGAGCTCTCATATCTGTTTTCTACTGCTCTGAATTAGTGGAGAGAGGCATGTGGCTGTTGAGTCTTGGTTCCAGTTAACTGTGCTCAGTATTTTGGTATAAATACATTTTTAGACTTGATGTGTTGCGGCGACAAGTCGCCTGTGAGTATGGCGTGCGCACCTTGAACCGTCGCTGCTGTCGCCAAGCGATTGGCGCGGTCAATTGCCTGGCGACAGTTGCTGCCGCAACTGTCGCTAGTCCACATGTGTATGCGGACTAGCGACAGCAACCTCTATGCAGAACACGGAGCTTCCGGCGGGGGGGGGAGGAATGTCGGCGACTGCTTCCGTCACACCGCTGATCCCTCTTCCGCAGTGTGTATGCGGAGGGATCCGGCGACAAGCTGTCACCGGTCTGTCGCGCACACGCTCCCGTGTGCTAGCGACTAGCAACAATTGTGGCCCGTGAGTATGGGCCATAATCCACATGAGCTTTTCTCTCCCCATGCCCCCAGGCTCTATAATGCTACATACACACGAGGCACGGATGTCTGCAGTTGCATGGAGACAAGCAACAGTTGAAAGTCTCCAGCAACGACAGTTGTATACAAGCGACGATTGTATACAAGCGGCAACAACCTGTCTGCAACATAGCGGAAACTGTTGCTCAGCAACTTCTGTCGCAGGTTCAATGAACTGTCGGACTCACAAGAGTTGCTAGAGACTAGCATACACATGACTGCACCGACTTGAGACTAGCGACGGTTCCTGCAACAGCTGTTGCCGGCAATTGGCCAAGTCAATCGCCTGGCAACAGCTCTGATTAGCAACAGTTCCTTAAGGCCCATACACACGGGCTACAACTGTTGCTGGAAACACATGGCGCGCGCCATGTTGCGGCAACAGGTCCTCCATGTGTATGAGGCGCGCGCAAGGAACTGTTGCTAATTAGAGCTGTCTCCAGGCAATTGACTTGTTCAATCGCTGGCAACAACTGTTTGCAAGCAACCGTCCCTAGTCTCTAGTCGGTGCGGTCGTGTGGATGCTAGTCTCTAGCAACTCTTGTGAGTCTGATGGCCTGTACTCACGGGCTGCAGAAGTGGCCTGTCGCCAGCACACGTGAGCGTGCTAGCGACAGGCC
This sequence comes from Hyperolius riggenbachi, assembly GCF_040937935.1. Taxonomy (NCBI): domain Eukaryota; kingdom Metazoa; phylum Chordata; class Amphibia; order Anura; family Hyperoliidae; genus Hyperolius; species Hyperolius riggenbachi. The sequence goes on along the minus strand of NC_090647.1, from coordinate 344,481,707 downwards.
GGCGACAGCTTCTCTCCAGGTCCCTCCGCGTACACACGCGGAAGAGGGACCAGCGGCGAGACGGAAGCTGTCGCCGACGTTCCTCCTCCCCCCGCCGGAAGCTCCATTTACCTCTATGGAGGTTGCTGTCGCTAGTCCGCGTACTCACGCGGACTAGCGACAGTTGCGGCGGAGGTGCGGCGGCGACTGTTGCCATGCGATTGAAACTTTCAATCGCATGGCGACAAGAGCGACGGGCGACAGTTCGGGGTGCGCGCCCGCGGTGCAACGGCCCATACTCACGGGCGACCTGTCGCCGCAACATGCGCGCGCCGCGTGTTGAGGCGACAAAAGTCCCTCGTGAGTATGGGCCATGACAGTTCATTGAACCTGCGACAGAAGTTGCTGAGCAACAGTTTCCGCTATGTTGCAGACAGGTTGTTGCCGCGTGTATACAATCGTTGCTTGTATACAACTGTCGTTGCTGGAGACTTTCAACTGTTGCTTGTCTCCATGCAACTGCAGACATCTGTGCCTCGTGTGTATGTAGCTTTACACACGGAGGACCTGTCGCCGCAACATGTGTGCGCCACGTGTTTCCAGCAACAGTTGTAGCCCGTGTAAGCAGGACACAAAAGAGAAGTGACATGTATGCTGGATCAGCCTGATTGGCTGAAGCCTCTGTCACTCACCTCTCTTCTCTCACATTGGCCGCCTGTTCTCCCCTTATCTGTGTGGTTGCAGCGGCAGCTAGGGCGCAGGGAGGGGGGCCCAGAGGCTTTCTCCTGTCACTGGGGCTTCGGCCCCCTCTTCCAGTGTCACGTCTCGCTGTCTCTGATCATCTGCCGCCTCCGCATTCTCCCTCTTCCTGTGCTGCAGATTGGGAAGGATAAAAGCGGCGCACACACTCGCCTGATATTGGTTCCAGGCTCTGCAGTTCCCTTCTATTCTCTCTGCACTGCCTCTGGTGGTAGTGCAGAGAATAGATGGGAACAGCAGCGCTTGGATCCAATATTAGGTGAGTCTGCCTGCTGCATTTATTCCTCCCCACTGTGCACATAATCAGTGCGGGGAGGAATCCAGCCGAAGAACGCAAGATGGCCCCTGCCATCTACAGAACTCTCCAGATTTACTGCACTGAAACAAAACCTGGACACTACAATACATCTGTTATATATTTTTTTTTTTTGGGGGGGAGGGGGCATATTTTGCGAATAGTTTCTCTTTAAGTATGTTTTTTGTTTTTTGTTTTTTTTTTTAACCTGACCTTGGCAAGTAACACCTGAACCACACACTCTAGTATCTCCAGGGTTTGCTTCATGACCTGTTGAGAAACTAGGGTATAGAGGATGGCCTAGACAGCCTTTTGCAACCTTTTTAACCTTGAAGAAACCTCTGCAAATAACTTTTGGATCTCAAGGAACCCCTGCATTTATTTTGCAGGAGGCATGGTCTTTAAAAGTAGGTGTTACTGTTTACTTCATTACTCCCCCCCCCCCCCCCCCCTTAAACTGCCACTCATACTGTCTCTTTATTCTAGTGCTTTTTATAATGTGCTCATTATTATTCTGCCCCAAAATGTAGTACTTCTTTTTACAGTACCACTATTATAATGTGCTTATACTACCCCCCACGATGGGGGAAATTGCCAAGGAAACCCTGCAGTGTAACTCAACCCTGGGGTTCCTGGGAACCCTGGATGAGAAAGCCTGCCTGGATACTATGTGCCAACAGTTTGTACGTTCTCACTTATTTGTTTGATTTCCTCTGAGCTCTCAGGTTTCCTCCCACGTTTCCCTCAGAAAGGCCTAGACTACTGCAGAGGCATCTATGACAAATGCACAATGCAAGCATGTGCACACAAGTAGGGCACCTTGCTAAGTGTGCTCTTTGTAGGTGGTTGGTTTGTTAGCTGCTCATGTGTGTGAAGTCCTAGAAGACAGAAGGGCTTTAGAAATAATAGCTCAGCAATACCCATACTGTTTGCTCATGTCATTTTGAGTGATGTCTTGTGACCATAAAGCATCTGAGGACACCATGATAATGCGCCTTGTAGCAGCCATGCAACCTACACTGCAGTCTAGTAATAAAACCAGGTAATTCTAGATGTACTAACTACAGAATACTTGTTTTTCACTGCATTTCTCTGCAATTGCCTGACCACTTTTTCACTCACCTTTTAGCAATCCTCTCTTAGGGGCTGGGGCACACCGAGCGGCTCTTTGAGCGTTTCTGCAGCCGCTTGCGGCTGCGGATACTCTAGGGTAATGTATTTCAATGGGGTGGTTCACACCAGAGCGGGAGGAGTTTTGCAGAAACGAATCCTCCCGGGGTGTGGCATTTTTTTGGATTGCGGAGGCGTTTCGGCCTCAATGTTAAGTATAGGAAAAAGGCAAACCGCTCTGAAAAACGGCAGATCAGAGCGGTTTGCCCAGGCGGTTTTGTTACAGAAGCTGTTCAGTAACAGCTTTACTGTAACAATATATGAAATGTACTACACTGAAATCTGCAGCAGCATCCGCAAAACGCTAGTAAAACGCCTCATAAAAATTTAAAAAAGCGTTTAAAAATCTGCTAGCATTTTGCGGATCTGCTAGCGGGTTTTGTGTGTGCACCGGGCCAGAGTTCCAGGAAAGTGTGTTTTTTGTTTCTGTTGGTTTTTTTGTGTGTGTTTTGTTCCCCCCCCCCCCCCCCCCCCCCTCCCATAACGAACTATCCACTGTGCCCCATTCTCTCATGTTGGTAAATCAGGGCTTTTATGTCCGCAGCTGGGTGATTTGTATCAAGGTTAGGTTCCGTTCAGCGTGTGGAATCTGGAGCAGACAGTACATGTGATCCACGGTACTGCTCCAGTGGCATTAATACTTTGGGTTTGATTCACTAAGACAAATAGCATGCCTTATCAAAGTTAGCATGTCTTATCAGAGTAGAATAGCGAACTTATGCCTGCTAATTGGCAATGACGAGAGCTCCACTCGTCCTGCCCTGAGCCCCTGCGGGTTCGTAGCGCTCGCTATGCTACTCTAAGGCCCCATTCACACTTGAGCGTTTTGCCATCGATTTTTGGCAAAACGCTCAAGCGCTAGTGCTTTTTAAAGCACTAGTGCAGTAATACCCCATGGGCCCGTTCTCACTTGGGCGATTTGCGTAAATTGCCAACGAACGCAAACGTGTAGCCTGCACCATTTTCAGGTGATTTTCCGGCGATCACGTTTAGTGCTATAGAAGCGCTAAACCTGAACGCAAAAAAAATCGGCAAGTGTGAATGGTGGGGTTTTTTTTCGCGTAAATCGCCTGGGCAAAAGCGCTAGCGTTTTGCGTTTAGCAAGTGTGAATGGGCCCTTTAACTTTGATAAGGCATGCCATTTGTCTTAGTGAATCATGCCCTTTATCTGTAGTGGATGTGTTCACAGAATATAGTTGTAACAATTGGTGTAGCAACACAGACGTCGTATTATTAGTGATACTGCAGACCACACATAATCAAAGTATAGCTGGCAGAATACAAAGTATGTAGTGCTTGGTGCAACAGTAACAGAATAGTTTAGCTAGACCTCACCAGAGGAGCTGGTGGGCACTATTGGTACACAGTAACTGAATAGTTTGACAAAACCTCACCAGAGGAGCTGGTGGGTACTGTTAGAAGAGCACCTCACCAGTGACAAGGGCTCACTGGTGAGTAGAAAGGTCAGACAGGCTAGGATCAGTAACAGGCGGGCAGGTACAGTACAGAATCGGCAGGCAAGAGAGTAGTAAGATATCAGGCAGGGTTCAGCAACAGTCAGATGGGCAGAAGTACAGAAACGATAAGCAAGAGCAGAGTCAGAGGGTAGCCAGAGTCATACACAGAATATCAAAATACAGTAATACAATAATCCTAGTCTTGTTTGAAATCCCAGGTTTCCTCGCAGATCAAAGCACACCGGATACTATCTAAGGTCTGAGCGCTGGCACATAAGTATTCGCTACAGCAGACAAGCTGCGAGTGAATCCCCAGCTCTTTCGAAGCCGAGGAGTCCCTGAGGCACGTCCCCGCCGCCCAGCCAATCCGGAGCGGTCGGCGCCTCCCATGACGTCAGCCGACCCTTTGGTCAGCTGACGCCTCTCCTGCCGGAATAAAGGTCGCGGCGATGCGCGCCCGCCCTATAGCAAACCTTAGAGTGGCAGCCAAACCCGTCCTCGGCGTGCTAGACGCCCGAGGCACGGGAGACGGAGCAGGCAGGGGAAGGGAAGCAGCTGCGGTGGTAGAGCTATCCAACGCGGCTGCTAAATCATAATTTGTTACAATAGTCTATGGGGGGTGTATCAATATCTGGTGCAGGTTGGGACTTTGTGTTCTGATCGTGATGGATCCTCTGGTAAAGGCCAGATGTGACCAAATCCTATGTTTAACTTAGGATCTGGTGACTTCTGTTTTTGCGTTGGTGTGACTGGAGTCTAAAGGCCCTTTTTCACTAGTCACATTTTCTTATCTGCTTCCAAACAGTTTGCGGACTGCTAGATGCTTAAACTAATGGAATATGTACATTTTCCATTAGTGCAATGTGTTTGAGACCCCCACCAGATCGTCTGAAAATCGTTGCAGAATCACCATAGTGCTAAAAAGAAATGCAAAAGCATCATAATTGCAACTGTTTCTTAGTGGAAATGGGCCCCAAGGATTCAGTGGCTAAGGATTTTCACACATGGTCTATTGGAGGGGATGGAGATGAGCTTCAATCCCAGCTTTCCATGCAAATGATATGAACTTTTCCATAGACTTGAATAGCGCCAGTCAAGCTAGATAATTAACCAGCTAACTAATATGCAGGTTATTGTTTGATCACCTCTTTCATGTCAGTGGAAGTCTGTAAGAAACGAGGCAGCTACGGCGAACAGCACCGCCGCCGCAGATGCCTCCATGCGGCCATCCGTCCGGCGTCCAGGACGCTGAGGACGGAACGTTCTCCCGTGCAGGGGGTTGCCTTAGCGCGCGGGTGCGCGCACAGACAGGACCTTTATGCGGGGAGGAAGCCCGTCAGCTGACCTGCTGGTCGGCTGACGTCAAAGGAGTCCCACGGCGCCCAGTATTGGCTGATCCAGGAGGGGCGTGCCAGTGGGGTCTCCTCTGCTTCTTAAGCCTCCGGGCTTCAGTCTGCAGTTGTCTGTTGTCGTAAATGCTTGCATGTTAGCGCTCAGACCTTAGGCTAGTTCCCGGGTGCTGATGCCAAGGACTTCACACCCAGACTAGGATATTACTGTTTGATCTCCTGTGTATGACTCTTTGCAATTACCCTGACTCTGAGCCTGCTTTCCGATCCTGTACTTTCGCTTATCTGCCTACCTGTTGCTGAACCTCTGCCTGATTACCGATTACTCTCTTGTCTCACGATTCTGTACTGATACTTACCACTCTGTTGCCGAACCTTGCCTGCCTGACCATTCTACTCACCAGTGGGCCCTTGCCACTGGTGAGGTGTTAACTACGTCAGCTCCGCTGGTGAAGCAGTTCTGCTAGGCTTTAGTTCAGCCTTAATTACCTGCTCGTTAGGTACCTGTCGTAGTATTACTGTGTCTCGCAGGCTGCAGTACAGTCTGTCTCACCCGCCCTTCGGGGGTCCATTTGCCTGCAGTATATTCTGAATCACCCGCTCCTCGGGAGATTCAGCCTCTTAAGTATTGTTCCTCCAGCTTGCTGGAGGTTGTACGTTAGTGCACGGTCAGTGTACTGTTTGTACCTCACCAGCCCCTCTGATGAGGTCTCATTAACCATTAAAGTTACGGTTGCACCTAATCACTACACTATCTGCTTCTTGTCTGCTATACTAGTATTATTGGTGATTCTGCAGATCACCCATAATCGGGGATAGCGTCTGTATTGATGGTGATTTTGCAGATCACCATATAATCAGACATCTGAGCTACGACACCCTACCGTTACAAAGTCCCTGTGGAACCTGGAAATGGCAATTTGTAGAAGGAGACATTTCCTTCACAAAAAATTATAGATTTAGTGTGTTTGGGAAGAAATGTTTAAATGAGCAGGAATACTATGGATACAGATTTACCAAGTTGACTCTGACACTAATCCTAATAATTTTTTTTCCACCTATGCAGGCTTCCTTTGATCCAGGTGCAGAACTGTCTTTGGTCTGGGTTGGTGATGGATCAGGGGTAAGTAACATCATACATACATGTTGTCCAGTGCACAGAAACATTCTAGCCCTTTGGTGATCACAAATGCAGTCTTGTAGAAGCTTGTTTTACCTCTCCAGAAATCTGTGGGGCTGACTACGGTATGTTAAGTCATGCAATAGTGGTGAACAATACACATTATTGTCAAATGTCATCTGACGATTGTGGAAGTATTTTCTATCGGTACAATTCTTTTCCAGTGTTTGTGGAAAATGACATTCAGTGTTTCATAGGTATCCCTTTAACTTTGTCTTGTGCTTTGTATATTATATAGGTAGGGCTGGTGAATGAGATGCAAATAGTTGAGTTGATGCAAGAGTATGTAAATTTGTATTCAAATTTTATGCATCTTTGAAAATAGACCAAACAAATTCTACCCTGGTAGGGTTTGATGGATCATGGTGTTAAACTGCATACATTTTGAATACAGAATTTGCATAATCCTGTTAAATCTAGGAAATATTTGCACCTCATTGACCATCTTTAATTGCGGGGAACAGTCTGATATTTCTGCACTGCACTTTTCAAACTGCCACAGATTGTAACCTGGACTTGAGATCAAGCATGAATTCATCCTTTTCATTTGTGTAATCTGTTTTTCATATTTTTTTTTGTATTATTGCAGAACATTTAGGCGAAGTTCAGGGTGGGGGGGGGGGGGGTGGTACAATGTATTGTAGGCATTTTAACACAGAGAATCGCACCACATTTGCAAGTGTATGTGACGTTCACAGTAATTCCCGTGCAATCCAACAAACTTCGGTATCCCAGCACAGTGCGTTACTGCATAACACACATGTTAAAGGGTACCTGAAGCGAACCTGAGGGCTTGTTTTCCTGCTTGATCGTAGCAGCTTGCTGTCACCCAGTGCTGCCAGCCCCATATCGCCGCTTTTGAGTCCCCCGGTTGCCACTGTGCCAAGTTATTTTCGCCATGTCAACATGCAAACTGGAAGGGGAGGCATCAGTTGCAAATGGACCTCTAGTGCATGTCCATTGCAGGCAAGGATGTACCCTCTTCCTCCTAGAGCCACAGATGGACTCCCTTCATGCTTCCTGCAGTCACGCTGTCAGCTGTGACCTCTGAAAAGAAACTCCTGAATTGAATTATGACTTTGGGTACCTTCTGACTCATGGCGCTCTGTTTTTTTTTTTTTTTTTTTTTTTCCTTTTTGATTTTCAAAATCCCCCTGAAAGCGATTGTGCAATGATTCTCTTGAGAGTTCACATCTGAGTGGTTCGCTTCTGATCTGCTCAGAAAAGCGGTGCATGGGCCATTTTTTTATTTTTGCCGCCTCAATGGAAGGTATAGGAAAAAGCTCACAAAATAGCTTTGTGCAGCAATTGCGTTAGCGTTTTTAAGAATAAATACATTGAACTTCATCCCAATCAGTAGCTGATACCCCCTTTTACATGAGAAATCTATTCCTTTTCGCAAACTGATCATCGGGGGCTCTGTATGGCTGATAATGTGGTGAAACCCCTCCCACAAGAAACTCTGAGGACCATGGTACTCCTGGCAGTTTCCTGTCTGTGAACTTTGTTGCATTGTGGGAAATGGCTGTTTACAGCTGTTTCCAACTGCCAAAACAGCTAGCAGCAGCTACATAACCTGCCCACGGTAAAAATGTCACCATGTAATGTCAGAATGTAAATCGGGGAGAGGAAGGATTTTACAATGGGCAAACACTGACTAAATCATTTATACATAATTATTGTAAAAATGAAGCACTTTTTTATTACATTATTTTCACTGGAGTTCCTTTTTTTAAAATTGCTGTACAACAGAATATGCAGCAACATAGTACTGCCCTCATTATGCTTTTTGACATTTAGGGCATTGATAGACTTGGGTTGTGTACATACATCCAATTTTGATTGGCCAGTTTTTACCTCTTCCATTTAGTATGAGGGCAAACAATTTTTGAATTTTATGAAATTGTGTAGGGAAGCTCTCATGCTACAGGAAGGTGGAAACATTAACATCTACCTTCATATCCTCTAACCACAAGATTTTTGTTTTCTCATTTGTAGGGAAAACTAAATTAGTTGGGCAAGCTCAGGCCTAGTGCACACCAGAGCGGTTCGGCTGCAGTTTGCGATCCGCTTGCGGGTGCGGATCTGCTAGGGTAATGTATTTCAATGGGCTGGTGCACACCAGAGCGGGAGGCGTTTTGCAGAAACGCATACTCCCGGGCTGCTGCAGATTTTGGATTGCGGATGCGTTTCTGCCTCAATGTTAAGTATAGGAAAAACGCAAACCGCTCTGAAAAACGGCACTTCAGAGCAGTTTGCCAGGCGTTTTTTGTTACAGTAGCTGTTCAGTAACAGCTTTACTGTAACAATACATGAAATCTACTATACCAAAACTGCTAGACAAAACCGCAAAACGCTAGCTGAAACGCTACAGAAAAAGAAGAAAAAGCGTTTCAAAATCTGCTAGCATTTTGCGGATCTGCTAGTGGTTTTTGGTGTGCACCGGGCCTTTGTCTCCGATCTCAGTCCTTTTGCATTCCCTCTTCATTAGTGCTGTTCTGTCTAATGTGGATTCAGGCCTCTTGCACCCTAAATGCGATTCCATGTTTTTGTGTATATATGTATATATATATATATACATATATACACAAAAACATATAAAATATATATATGTATATGTATGTATGTATGTGTGTGTGTGTATATGTGTGTGTGTGTGTGTGTATATGTATGTATGTATATGTATATATATATATATATATGTATATATATATATATATATATATATATATATATGTATATAATATATGTATATATATATGTATATATATATATGTATATATATATATATATATATATATATATGTATATATATATATATATATATATATATATATATATATATATATATATTATATATATATATATATTATATATATATATATATATATATATATATATATAATTATAATATTTCTCTGAATCGCATATCGTGTGCAAAAGACCTGAATCCATCTTGCTTCACATAAATGACACAGCACATGTTTGCATTAAAATCATATTCTTGTCCATATTTAAAAAAAAAAATGTATGCAAGCTTAGTCACATGATCTGATTAGGCTGGAGATCATGACTTCTGCTATCAGTAACCTTGCAGCATTTCAGAAACTGCAGTTAGGAGGCAGGCTGTGGTTGTGCAGTCAGATAACTTTGGCACTAAAGCAATAATGAAGCGATTTACCTTGTCTACTTTTGCTCAGAGAAACCTGTAAGGTTCTATAGAATTTAACAGTAAAATCCAATAACCTCATGAGCGTTATGCCGCTCAGGAGGTTTTGCAGCCTCAGGAGTCCCCCAGAATAAAACTAATAGATCACATGCCTGCAAAAGGTTTAGCTAGCACTAGGCTAGCTAGTATTGGTGGCCAGCACCCCCCGATCGCTTCTGATTTTCCTCCAGGTCCCCCTGTGCTCTGCGTGTCGCTAGCATGGCTTTTTTTAATTTATTTTTTTATGGGGGACAGCAGAGCACGGGGGGGGTTTGGGGGGGGCCTGGAGGAGAGCTGTAAGGACACAGACACTGCTCATTGTATACAGAATGTGCATCGGTGTCCGAATAGGATTTATCAAAGCCGTGTCAGGTTCTCTTTAATTTAACTGAGTATTGAAAAAGCAAAAGTGAAACCTTGGCCTGAATGCAATTAGCTTTTTCTCCTACGTTTTTCCTCCCAAGAAGATATAGATCTCTCTAGATCTCTAGATTTCTATCTATAAATCCTAGGAGGAAACTTAGGAGAAAAAGCTAATTGCATTCAGGCCAAGGTTTCACTTTTGCTTTTTTCAATACTCAGTTAAATTAAGGAGAACCCAAGTGGGTTTGACAAATCCTATTAGGGCACAGATGCACTCCCCCCCCCCCCCCCCCCCCCCCCAGCACTTTGCAATTGAACAAGTAGGTGGAAAGGTACTATCAAAACTATTTAAGTATTTTCTTGCTTGCTGCTGATTTTTAAAAGGCAAGTTATCAAAATATCACTTAGGAGAAAACTCGGATGAAAAAGGGGTTTTCATGTGTCTTTCTAGCATCAGGCCAACCGATAAAAGCACTTCAATACAAAAAGGGCAAGTTAGGCCCAGAGACTTCAATCTGTTGCTGGGCCAATCCATCATTCTGCACTGTGGCATACTGGTTAGGACTCTCTTCTTGCGGCACTGGGTCCCAGGCTGAAATCTAGGCAGGATAATATCTGCAATCTGCTCAGCAAAACTTTCACATCACCAGTGGCGCCAATGCTGTGCAGCTCAGCCAGCCTTTTTCAGTATACCTGAAAAGCACAGCATGTTCTTGCATATAGCACACATACACATTGCTAAAATGCATACAGCAATCTGTACAGTGTGAGAGGTGAGCAAGCCCTTACTTCATTTCATCTTTGCAGGTCATCACAGACTGGAACGATAAAGTCTCTACTAGACTGCTTGTTTTTGCAGATATATTACCGTAATTGTACTGAGACTGATCAAATGTCTTCCTGATGGTACTATATGATGCAAAGAGATTGTGTACCTCCACAGTGAGGGTGGGTGCTGTAAATCTTGATTAAAGCGAAGCACCCATGAGAAGATTGACTCTCTGGAAACTGCAGGTTAACAGTTTCCACCATCTTTACACAAATCTTTAATTGGATGTGGACAAGAGCAGTAGACCGCAAGCAGACTGCCAGTGCTGCAATCCTTAAACAAGGAAGGACGCTGGGGGAAGTTGAATCATTGAAAGACCTGTACACACGGATATTGATCAAATTTATTTGTCACGTTCTTTCAAATTGTCCAAGCAGCGTCGTACATTGGCAGTCTGCAACCGTGGTTTACTGTTTTTGTTTCAAGACAGTTATGTCGGTTAGAATGATCCTTCATCTGTAATTTTGAGATGAAATCTTGCTGTGGGTATTGACCTTTAGGGCATATTTACACTATAATGGCCTATTCACACTAGAGCGTTTTGCCGCGATTTCAACAAAACGCTCAAACGCTATTGCTTTTTAAAAGCGCTAGTGTAATGTAATTAAACCCTATGGGTCAGTTCTTGGGCGATTTGCACTAATCGGCCAAAAATGCAAACGCGTCGCCTTCACCATTTTCAGGTGATCGCGTTTCAGTGCTATAGAAGCGCTAAACGCGAGCGTGGCAAAATCGCCACAGTGTTCAGTGATTTTTTTTTTTCCCTCCGCGTGCAATCGCGGAAAAATCACTCCTGCAAAAATTGCCGGCGTTTTGTAAGTGTGAATGGGGCCTAAGAGCTTTTTAAAGGACAAATGAGGTGAAAGTTAACTATCTTTACTTACCTTGGGCTTCTTCCAGCCCCTAGAAGTCATTTGGGTCCCCTGCCCCAGCTCCGCTATCCTTCTGGCAGCATGTAAGGCTCGCCAACTTGTTGTCAGGTCAGCACTTCTGCAAATACGGGCGCCGGTTCACAAACGTACCCACGTCACAGGGCACCCACCGCGCGTAGCAACATAGGCGCAAATAATGGGTATGCGCAGAAGTGCCGACCCGCCGATGCTCAGCAAGCCTTACTGAGGGCAGCAGGATACCGGGGACTGCCGGAGCTGTGGCAAGGGACAAAGAGGTCTTCTAAGGGGTAATTAAACCGGCTAAACTCTCTACCATACATACAGGGTGCATTAAAGGACAACTGAAGTAAAAGGGATATGGGGGATGCCACATTTATTTCCTTTTAAACCATTCATGTTTCCTGGCTGGCCTGCTGATCCTGTGACTCTAATATGTGGAGCCATAGAAGCATGCAGTAAAGGTGGGGGAGGGGGGAGGGGAATATGGACCAAGACCAGTTCAATGATTGCTAGGTACAATTAACCTGACCCATACTATTGTATAAAACCATCACGTGACAAAGGTCATGCAAAACAATAGAAAAGGTCATTTATTGGTATTATGTAAAGCTAAAAGTGTGCAGCTAAACACAGCATTAAAAGACAACCGCGCTGTTGCACATTACTCACACACATAGAAGCATGCAGATCAGATGTTTGGGCTGGTGCACACCAGAGCGGTTGTGAAGCGTTTTTTTAAACACTTGCAGGGGGAAAACCACTTCACTAATGAAAGTGAATGGGATGGTGCACACCAGAGCGGTTAGTTTTTTCCAAAAACGCAAACTCTGGGGCTGCAGCATTTTTTAGATTTCTGAGGCGTTTCTGCCTCAATGTTAAAGTATAGGAAACTCTGAAAAACGTTACATCAGAGCGGTTTTCCATGCGTTTTTGTTACAGAAGCTAACGCGCCTAACGTGCGCCTGTAACGTCTTAGTGTGTAAGCAGCCCAAAGTAAACAATAAGGCTCGACTCTTCCAGTACCTTCTGAATCCAAGTAAAACTATTTTTTTTTTCCTTTCTCAGATTTCCATAAATTGAGAAATTTATAAAGCTCATCATGCTGTGGCTTATTTATTAGAGCAGAGAAGTTCTGAGTTCAGATCCAGTTTAATATATATTGTGCCTTGGCTCTGTCACAGACCTACTTACGGAGAACTTTATTAGAAACGCTGCAAGTACTGACTAGGGCCTCACATTGCCCTAAAAACCGCATCATTTCACTGTGAAACAAACATTCCTTTGAATTTCTAGTTCATTTTGCCACTATTATATCACGTTCCTGCATATTTGCCAGCTGTATACATGCTACAAATCTCACTCTACCACATCCCAAACCACCTGCAGTCTGGACTGTTTGCTGTAGTGGGTTTGAGCCCTCATGCAACTTTGTGAGCATTTAGGGAGCGATTCTAAACTCTAGCGCGTTCCCTAAACACTCAGCTAATATTAATGGATGGGCCAAATTCCATTGGAGAGATTACCAAAATCGCAAACGCAGGACATGCAGCATTTTTAGCGTTAGCGTTTCTACAATGTAAAGTATATAAATGTGGGCATAATCGCTCGTCAAAACCTACACACAGCTATTTTGCTAGCGTTTTTTCATTACTGCACACTGTAAGAAAAAAAAAAAAAAAAAAAAAAAAAAAAAAAAAAAATTGCAAGGACCAATCAGAATTAAAAACGCGAATCGCTACATTATCGCTGGCAAAAGGCTGACACTTTTTTTTTTTTTTTTTTTCTTTAATGCTACCAAAATCACCAGCAATCGTTCATGAAATCGATTACAAACCGCTCATTAAAAAACGGTAGCGATTTGCGATAGTGTTTTTTTTTTATAGTGGGTTGCAGGCCTAAGGCAGGTTATATTCATGCTGTCTATGCCCAGTTCTTGCCCTGCCATCTGTGTGCTTCAGCAGAAATTAAGACTTGTACATCCTAGTTTTTAAACTCTTTTGGTGAGCCTTTGTGCACTTCTGCCTTACCTTTCTGATTTTTCACTATACAGAGGGTTAGCCCAATGTAGTTTAATGTAATGTACATTCTGAGAGGTGTTTCTGCTCACCACAGTTATAGAAGTGATTTTGAGAGTCACTGTAGCCTTTCCAGTAGCTCAAACAAATCTGCAAATTCTTTGATCTGTCTCTTCAAGGAGCTTCTGACTGAAGAACTTCTGCTCCCTGGACTTTTACTCACAAATACCATTTGTGAGTAAACTCCAGAGATTGTAGTGCATGAGAACTCCAGAAGAGCAGTTACAGAAAAACTTGAATATCCCATCTGTCAGTAAGGCCCAGTACACACCAAAACCGCTAGCAGATCCAAAAAACGCTAGCGGTTTTTGGAGCTGATTTCAGAGCGATTCTAGGCATGTTTAGAGACTTTTTCTAAACCTACCTAGTGGGTTTTGGGTGCGTTTTTGTGTAGCAGATTACACATATTGTTACAGTAAAAGCTGTTACTGAACAGCTTCTGTAACAAAAATGTCTGGCAAACCACTCTGAAGTAGCGTTTTTCAGAGCGGTTTGCGTTTTTCCTATACTTTAAATTGAGGCCGAAACTCTTCAGAAAACCGCAAACGTGCAGCGGGAAGCACATTTGCGGTTTGGGCTGGGCCCCTTTGCTCTATTCTGCACTGACATATTTTCCAATCATAGTTCATTAACACCCATGTCAATGGCAAAGCTGAGAACAAATCTCTCTGGCACATACTAACATAAAAGCACTAATATTCGAGTCAGAAGTCAGAAGCTCGGCATCACAGCGTTGCAACTATGATTCTGTGATGTGGAACGCGAGTGACTGTGCCATGGAGCACATTGTCTATAGGCTGTGAATATCCTAAAATTTTTGCATGGATAACCATATGGTGTGGTGGATCGCACTCTTGCCTTGCTCTTGCAGTGTTAGGGTCCCGGGTTGAAATTTGTGCCAGGAAACTATCTGCACAGAGTTTGTGCATGACGCTAAGGGAAAAGGTTTTTTTTTTCCTGCCCGCCACCCCCCAAGCTGGCCTTAAAGGGAACCTAAACTGAGAAGGATGTGGATTTTTTCCTTTTTAAAATAATACCAGTTACCTTCTCCTGCTGATCCTTTGTCTCCAATACTTTTAGCCACAGCCCCTCAATGAGCATGCAGATCAGGTGCTCTGACTGAAGTCAGACTGGATTAGCTGCATGCTTGTGATTAAGCCACCAATCCAGCCAAATAGCAGGACTGACAAGCAACTGGTATTGTTTAGAAGGAAACATCCATATACCTCTCAGCTTAGGTTCCCTTTAAGGCGTGACTGATGTTCCCCATCAGATCGGGACCCGATCCCTCTGGCAACATCGCTGTGCCAGACTATATGGACGGCTGATGATGCGTTCTGCTGCTATGCAGGGAAGTGGAGAGCTGACTGAGTGCGTGCATGTGACGGCATGCGATGGGTGGGGTGAGCGGCATGGACAAAGCAATCGGCTGTTGCTTGGCTAAGTTGATCCACCGAGCAGATTGCTAGCCTCAGGGGCTGCTGTGCACCCCCCAGATTATGGGCTGAGGCATTCGTTATCGGGCACATGTATGCAGCTTTTAGTCTGTAATGCTGGGCATACATGGTAGGATTCTTCCTTATCAATCGAGCCGCTGATGGCTCGATTGATAATATCCGACAGGTCCGATGACCCGCCGGATAGATTCCCCGCGAGCGGACAATAGCGGGGAATCGAGAGGAAGATAAGGAGCACCCATGGGGAGGAGCGGGGATCGATCCGCCCGCCCGCGGGGATGAGCGGGGACGCGGCGGGAGTCGATCCGGCGGCTAATCAAGCCGCCGGGTCGACTCGTCTATGCCCAGCATAATAGGGATAAAATGCTGTGACTATTTAGATTAGATTATGAGCTCCTCTGGAGGACAGTTAACCTGATATGCACATGGAATGGAGATCTTTTCCCCACACATGGTACTTCTTCTTCAGTTGAGTATTGTAGATGCTGGCAGTCTAAATGCCAAAAGCAAGTAGGACCAGCACCTCTCTTATCAATAGTATCAAAGCTATTTTATTGTATCAAAACGGCATAGCAATGACAGACGCTGTTTCGGGACTCAGCCCTTTCTCAAACTGCAATAGCCTAAATACACACCCGTGCACAAAATCTTTAAATACACCCACCCCCAATAAAAACATCAATCGTTGTCCTGCTGGGTGGAGCCTATGTGGCGGACCTGATGGGGAACAGTTATCTTAATATGCAAACTAGCAGAGGCATCATCAAATTATTTACCTGTCAGCCATCGAAAAATTCAGCAAGCGCGCGCTCAAAGGAAGCCGCACGGAGGAGGAATACTATAGTGTGACGTCAGGCAACTTCCGCCCCATGCGCCGCTTGAACCAGTCAGCGGCCGCTGGAATACCGGAAGTCCGCAGGCGTCCGTGGAGCGCATCTTTTTGCATCCCACTTGTACCAAAACATCCGGCGCTCGCCGGAAGTTACATACACGCGTCTAGCTGGGTCACTGGTAGCCAGGCAACAACCCTGGACATAAACACCAGGGCCCAGTGTTAAATAAACAAACTGTCTCTCCATGTCACGGCCACAGCAGGGGGCACCCCGACACACATAAGCAGACATAAGCAAACATAGACACCCCACTGCACACAACATGAGCGCGGACTGACAAGGTCTAAAATAGATATAGCGGTCGCAGATGTCACCCACTGGAGCCATAAAATAAAGGGACAAAAAAAACCGAAAAGATGACTAAAAAATGAAGAAGAATTCAAAATTGCAAAAAATACAGAGAGTTGCAAAAAAAATATCAAAAATTAAAAAATAAAATGTAAAATGACAGGCAAACACTTGGATACTTCACCTCACATCAGGCCAACCACACCGACAACCCAGGGGTACACAATAATGCACAATATTTAATATTAGGAAATATGTAAATTGATCAATCATCTTAGTGGACAGGTTAATGCATTCTTATTCGGGAGCCAATTATATCATAGCAAGTAATAAATCACGTATGGTAATACATAGAGATAATCAGGCCCGTATACAGAATCCCAAATCATATTCCCCATTCAATCCTTTTGGTTCTAGAGTTCCCAACCTCCTAATCCAAGCCGCCTCCTGCCTAAGCAGTGCAGTCTCCCTATTACCTCCCCGCCAACTTAATGGAACAGAATTGATCACCATCACTCTTAAGGTGGCCACACACCATACAATTTTTAAAATATCTGTTCAATTCAAGAATTGCAATCAATTTTTCTGACTGATTGTAGCATTTCAGAAATCTGACCAATGTACCACACACCTATGTTCAATTTTTCCCCAAATATGATAAAAATGATTGGAAACTCTGAGAAAATTGCTTGAGTATATATATATAATAATAAACTGGCAATCTACCACACACCATTCAATTTTCATAAAAATTGATCAGAAAAATCCAGCACTCCCATTCAACTTTTATCGAATAAAAACGGGAAATCCGATCGGATTTTTCAGTCGAATGAAGAAAAAGCTTTCGATTTTACAGGAAATCCGATCTTATTTATCGAATTGCTGTAAAATCGGATCATTTTATTGTATCGTGTGTGGCCACCTTAAGTTGTGATACTGAATGCCTCAGAGTGGTAAAATGTTCTGAAACCGATTGGCCCTTGAGTTTGTTACGGATTGTCGATTTTTGCGATAAAATACGTTTTTAGTCTTTGGGTAGTCATGCCTACATACGCAAGGCCACACGGGCACTTGAGCATGTAGACCACGTGGCTAGAGTCACATGTATAACGCTGTTGGAGAACATACTGAGTGCCCAGAGATGGATGGGTAAACGTATTACCCTTAATCACCATTCCACACATATGGCATCCTAGGCATGGGAACATGCCCTGTCAGTCCACGCTCATGTTGTGTGCGGTGGGGTGTCTGTTTGCTTATGTCTGCTTATGTGTGTCGGGGTGCCCCCTGCTGTGGCCGTGACATGCAGAGACAGTTTGTTTATTTAACACTGGGCCCTGGAGTTTATGTCAAGGCTTGTTGCCTGGCTACCAGTGACCCAGCTAGACGCGTGTATGTAACTTCCGGCGAGCGCCGGATGTTTTGGTACAAGTGGGACGCAAGAAGATGCGCTCCACGGACGCCTGCGGACTTCCGGTATCCCAGCGGCCGCTGATTGGTTCAAGCGGCGCATGGGGCGGAAGTTGCCTGACGTCACACTATAGTATTCCTCCTCCGTGCGGCTTCCTTTGAATGTGCGCTTGCTGAATTTTTCTATGGATGACAGGTAAATACTTTGATGATGCCTCTGCTAGTTTGCATATTAAGATAACTGTTCCCCATCAGGTCCGCCACATAGGCTCCACCCAGCAGGACACCGATTGATGATTTTATTGGGGGTGGGTGTATTTAAAGATTTTGTGCACGGGTGTGTATTTAGGCTATTGCAGTTTGAGAAAGGGCTGAGTCCCGAAACAGCGTCAGTCATTGCTATGCGGTTTTGATACAATAAAAGCGCTTTGATACTATTGATAAGAGAGGTGCCGGTGCTACTTGCTTTTGGGATTGCTGCAGGTCTGTCTGGACACTAAGACCTTGACCAGGGCACATTCGAAGATTGCTACCATTTGTGGTGCTCCTTCTCTACATTGTTTGATGGCAGTCTAAATGCCATCTTTAGAAGGGCACATTCCCAAAGTAAATGAGTTACTTTCTCCACTAAAACACATTTTCACTTTTCATAGAAATAAACTGCAGTACACTTCTTTGTGATGATAATCTGTGTTCTGTTTTCAACAGGTTGTTCTTGTCCTGACCACTTTTCGGATTCCACTGATTTTAGTCACATTTGCACAGTCAAAGCTTTACAGAAGGTGAGTTTACTTATTTGACAGTAGAGGTCTGTCCCACCGTTGTGAAGAAACGCTATAGCAGTTATTCACATAATGAACATTTTTTCCTCTAAGGCCCTTTTTCCATTCATATTCCATTTTATTCAAAAAGCTGTCACAAGAAATCTGTTTATTTTCCCATTTTAAATCGGTCATAAATCAGTGTTTCGGGACCACATGGGTCTCTCTATCATAATCTAAAGCAGAAACTCAACATTAGTAAAAATCTAAAAACGCTGACAATATTCTAACAACCACTGGTACTGTACAGGGTTGCACTGACTCACGTGTGTGCACACACAACAGAGCACCTATTGAATAAGCATGAACAAAGTCTTCATGCATTTCTGTACTTTTCTGTATGCATATTTGCAGCCACTAACTTTTTTGCAGCCACTAGCTCCAAATCTTAAATGCAACACCTTGTTGGTCATATTAGACTATGGTTATGCACAATGTGTTAATGAGGAGGTGACAGTGACAACAATAGTTGCTCTATTTATAAGGCCTTTGTGGTAGTCTGGGGTGTGATGACTGTTATTTTTGCCACTGCCCCCTCCTCATGTGGTATCGACAGCATGTTAGGGCCTGTCTCCACGCGTCAGTTTTTCTGAGTCTTTTCTACACAGAAAAACTGCAACCATTGTTACCGTAATCAATGGGCTAGTTCACACTTTATATAGCGCTGACGTCTTCTGCAGCGCTGTACAGAGTATATTGTCTTGTCAGTTAACTGTCCCTTAGAGGAGCTCACAATCTAATCCCTAACATTGTCATGTCTATGTATGTATCCTGTAATGAATGTATCATAGTCCAGGGCCAATTTAGGGAGAAGCCAATTAACTTGTCTGTATGGGATGTGGGAGGAAACAAGTGTGCCCGGAGGAAACCTACAGAGACTGGGGAGAACATACAAATTCATTGCAGATGTTGCCCTGGCTGGGATTCGAACCGGGAATCCAGCACTGCAAGGCGAGAGCGCTAACCACTTCACCACCATGCTGCCCAATGCAAAACTGTCAACTCCTCCAGAAAGACTGATGCACAGAACTAGTGGAGACAGGCCCTTAAAGGCAATTGAGCACCAATTTTACAAAGCATGACGATATTTTACAGGGTGTACTATTAAAAAAAAAAAAAAAAAATACACATTCACTTCAAAATCTGATATCCTCACCATACATCGTGCCTGCAGCTTAAGGCCTAAAACACGTGTGTGTGTGTGTGTGTGTGTGTGTGTGTGTGTGTGTCTCTATATTTTTATTTTTTTTCTTTCAAACCATATTTTATTGGGAGATTCTAATAAGACAGACACAAATTTACAACATGTGCCAGGTAACACAATTTAGTTTAACAGGATAAAGTTATTGCTGATAAAATTGGGGACATAGCTAAAACCTCTAAAACTACTCTGGTCCATAAAGGGGGAAACTAGGTCTATTTATTTATTAATTTATTGTATTTATAAAGGGCCAACATATTACGCAGCGCTGGACAATAAATAGGGATACATACAATATTTAGGGGTGACATACAGCAAAATGACAATACCTGAATACAAGAAACATCAGATCATGCAGCACAGTATGAGTACAAGGTAATGCTTAGTCAGTCACTGGATGGAGCATGGAGTTTAGGCAAGTTAGGTTCACTCAGATGCATAGCATGGGTTCACAGTAATGGAGGTGCATGATCACGTTGGACATAAAAGGAGGAGGACCCTGCCCAAAGGCTTACAATCTAAAGGGAGAGGTAGGGACACGAGAGGCAGGAGACCAGAGTTAAGCTGTGGGTTTAGAGCACTTGTGAGGGGTAGTAGGCCAGAGTGAAAGGTGAGTTTTGAGGGCTTTCTTGAAGATGTTGAAGGAGGGGGCTGCCCTACTGGGTGGAGGTAGGGAGTTCCATAGTGTTGGAGCAGCTCTTGAGAAGTCCGGGAGGCGTGCATGGGACTGGGTGATGCGGGGGGCGGTTAGACGAAGTTCATTGGAAGAGCGGAGTGAGCGGCTAGGTGTGTACCTCTAAGTAAGATCGGAAATGTAGGTTGGACAGGTTTTGTGGACAGATTTGTAGGTCAGACACAGTATCTTGAATCTGATTCTGGACTGGATAGGAAGCCAGTGGAGGGATTCTAGGAGGGGATCCGCTATGGTGGAGCGATGGGAACAGTGGATAATTCTGGCTGCTGCATTCATGATCATAGGTCTAGATGTGAAATGGTCAAACTTTGTCCATTGAAATTGACATCAAAGTGACCATTAATTTATACTGCTTCCTTCATTTTCCTTTTTCTAGCACGGACTATGGAAAGAATTTCCAGGAAATAACAGCTCTCATAAATGACTCCTATATTCGCACAGAGTTTGGTATGGGTCTTGGTCCTGAGAATTCTGGAAGAGTAAGTTTACGTGTCCCATTATAAACACAAATCAAGAGTATTTTAGGAAAAGCTGTATTGGTGGGCCAGTATAATTTTCCTTTTTAGTGGAAGAAGTATGATATATGGGAAGATCAGTGAGTTGCTGGATAGTGTACTGGTCAAAGACCCCACCTTTGACGTATGAGACCAGTGTTTTCATCCATACCTATATAGTAAGGAATCCTTGGGCAAGGCTCCCTAACGCTGCAGAGTGGCCTATTAAGCGTCTTTGTGGCTACAGCTCTCAAGTGCCTTGGGTCCAACAGGTGAAAAGCACTATACAAATGTTAGCTTATTTATTATTATTATTATTATTATTATTATTATTATTATTATTATTATTACATCACCTCCCTGAGGCCCATCCATAAGCTTTTTGATAGTATTTATTATTAAACATGCCTGCTAATCTTTGTGTAGGGTGGATGATTAGTACAAAAGCTGACCAGTAAAAAACAAATGTCTAGAATCGTACTGAAGGACATTAAAGGTAGCCATACATCAGTCGATAATGGGCATATTCGACCAAGAGACAAATCTTCCTCTCTGATCGAATCTGATTAGAGAGAGATCTGGCAGCTGCCCATACACCGCAGGCCGATTCTCTATCAATTTCAGCATGAAATCTCTTGGGAATTGGCTGATCTCGCCACTGTTCTAGTGTATAAACGTACATGTAGATGTGTGCATTTATACATTACCTGTCCTGTCGCGCTGCTCATTCATTTTCCGAATCCACCACTCTTCCATTAGCCCTATACACATTACCAGGATGGTGCTTGTGTGTGTGACGTGGCGTGTATAGGGCTAATGGAAGAGTGGCGGATTTGAAAGAATGATGGGCACTGGGACTCAAGACAGGTAATGTATAAATGCACACCTCTACATGTACATTTATACACTAGGGGAAACCGCCCCAGGGGTTTCATTGCGTTCGTCGATTATCGCTCATCATTACCGCTGCGCACCTAATTGACTACGACTGCCCGACCTCTTGCAGCATGTCCGATCGATATACTTGGCCTGAGATTGGTCACATCATTGATCCGCACTTGGCACCGATTTTCATCATATTCCATAATAATTATCGAATCAAATGGTCGCCCGTCTGCCAAGTTGCTAGATGTATGGGAATCTTTGAGGCCTCTTTCAGACAGGTTTAGCTCCCCGTCTGCCACCCACAAATGCCATTCAAGTGCAACTGAATGGCAGGTGGTGGTGTTACCCAGAGGTAGAGAACTGTGACATGTCAAATTGTGCACTTCTGCAGCCACGCTCAGATGCGACTCCATGGGGGAGGGTTGCCTGACTACTGCCAGTACAAGCGCTAACAAGCACCGGGCCAGTGCAAGAGAGCAGCTGCGTTAAGTTCACCCCCTTTCAGCTGACGGTATTAAATACTGGTAACCCTTGTGGAGAGAGACCTTACATCAAGCTTCTATACACTTTGTTTTTCTGCCTTGGGAGAAACCCCCTAATTGTGTTTTTTGTGCCTTCTGTAAAGGTTGTTCTGGTTGCTGATGTGTCTGGAGGGAGCAGCGGAGGTCGTGTCTATAGATCATCAGACTTTGCAAAGACCTTTATCGAAACTGATTTGCCTTTTCACCCACTGAGACCTGTATCCTACAACCCTGAAAATCCTGATCATCTTTTACTCCTTAGCTTATCAGTGAGTAGTGAATATTTGTACGTTGAGGACAAAAGTTAATATGGTTTTTGTACTTTTCCCATTAATACATCCAGTCCTCTCATAATTGATACAGTTTTATCTCAACCACCACAATGAGCGCCTCATATACTAAATAGTAATGAAAAAAGAGGGAGAGGGCTCAACCAATCAAGGATATTTAGAAATGAGCCTCTCAAACCGGTTGGAAAATGTATTAAAAAAATGAAAAAAACCCTTTTTATTGATACATGCTTAAGTGTGGGACATCTCCCCTAGGGACAATACACATTAAAATCCATAAAGATTGCTAGGGACAAAAAGGTCGACCTCAGTCAGTCATACAGAACCATGCACACGTGAACCTCTGAAGGGCGATTTTTGCTTAAGAAATGGACGCGCATCATCCCTCTTGGATACTGGCAGGTTTGTTTGTACTTTGCTTATTTATGCACGTTGGGCTGTCAGATTCCCATTTCAAAGGGCAGACTATTGCTTAGACACAGTTAGACCTCCTTTTACATTACCACTTCCCAGATCTATAGATCATATTTATTTAACAGTCCCAAAGTATTCATAAAAAGAAATGTAGTATAAAGAAGAGGAAGCAGGCAAAATTACAGGAAGTTCTGTTAGAATGGAGTTAGTATTAGATCCATCCCTAAAGCCAAGCAGGGAACATTCTAGATCGAGGAGCGAGTTAAGTCTACCAGGTAGTTATGGGCCAGTCATTGACATGGAAGGTGCTGATGGGGTTGTTGCACAGCACTTTCCGTCCCATGAAACTTTTGCGTCAGGCGTCATGGGCATTGGAGCGACATCTCGCCCGCCTCTCTCCCTGCGGCAGCCGAATGTCTTACCTTCTTTGCGTCCGCTTCCTCTAGAACAGTCCCCGGCCCCTTGCATGCCGCTGCTACAGACATCAGAGTGACCCACTGTGCCGCTGTGACAGGACAGCGGCTCACCTATCAGCGCATATACAGGAAGTAAGTACTTCCTGTATATGCGCTGCTACGGGAGCCACTCTCCTGTCACAGCAGCGCAGCAAGTCGCTCTGATCTGTGGTCTGTGTGGTGTGATGCAAGGGGCCGGGGACTGTTATAGAGGAAGTGGCTGCCGAGAAGGTAAGACTATTAGCAGCCGTGGGGGGTGGAGACTACCTATCTGGCTATGCTACCACCTGTACTGGGGCAACTATACTATCTACTGGGGGCACCTACATGCCTAACTATCTACTGGGGCAACTATAACTGGCTAGCTACCTACCTATACTGAGGTGTAAATTGTTGGGTGCTAGTAGAGGGAAGTCTTAGGGTTAGGAATTGGTAGAGGGAGAGTTCTGTGTGAGAGTAGGGTTAGGACATAGTAAAATGTCGGTGACTTGCAGAAGAGACAAAAATGGAACACAGAGAGCAGCCAATAGTGTCTACACCATCAACGAACCAATCTTTGCTTCCCATCTATCACAGTCAACAAGAAAATCCAAATTTTGATTTGATGAAAATCTAATCGGACGACTATTTTTATAATAGTTTGTAATGGATTGTGCCTATCAATGGAGATTATTTACAACCAATCCGATCAGAATTTCTGATCGGTCAATGTTTTTTTGCTAGAAATTGGACCGTTGGTGGCCAGATTTACACATTGAACCAGATTAGATATATCCTACCAGCAATGCCTTGCATCTTGGGAGAAGGTGGACACACCTGTACACAAAGGAATAATTCACTTTTTTTTTTTTTTTTCCCGATCTGGTTGATGGGATTTTTCAGGATGCTTGCCTACATTGATATTGATCGAATATTTTGAATTCTGGTAATACAAGTTCATTGCTGAGAATTCATGTACAGGTCGTGCACTGTAAAATATATGCAGAATTCTTTTAACTTTGAGGCCAGGTGGGTGGACAGTTTCTACTACAAGCCCAAGTAGCCTTGTAGAGCATATTGCCCCAAGACACATTCTATATATGCTGGTTTCCATATATTGAGACTTTTTTTTTATTTTATTTTTTTATGCCAATGCAAATCAGGCCTTAGGGAACTGCCAGTGTAGTGTCTGTAGCTTCATGCAAATTAGGGTCACATTACTCATTACAAATTCGGAAAGTCAGTCCTCTATTTATTGTGCACCTGAGATGAGGGTCATGTCCATGGGGCAGAACAAAGGATGTGAAATACAGTAAAGATACTGACAGGCACCTTGTAGCCATTTGTATTTTGGGAACATCAGTATACAAAAGCTGCCAATGCCAACACCTTAATCTTCTAAGGCCTAGTGCACACCAGAGCGGTTCTGCTGCGGTTTGTGATCCGCTTGCGGGTGCGGATCCGCTAGGGTAATGTATTTCAATGGGCTGGTGCACACCAGAGCGGGAGGCGTTTTGCAGAAACGCATACTCCCGGGCTGCTGCAGTTCAGTAACAGCTTTACTGTAACAATACATGAAATCTACTACACCAAAAACGCTTCACAAAACCACAAAATGCTAGCTGAAACGCTACATAAAGAAGAAAAAGCGTTTCAAAATCTGCTAGCATTTTGCGGATCTGCTAGCGTTTTTTGGTGTGCACCAGGCCTAAGTGTCTATTATACATGATGGGCTTTATAATAATTCCCTATCTTTACACCCTTCTTTATAGTATGACCTGTGGATATCTGAAGACTTTGGAATAAAATGGACACCGATCCATAAGTCTGTGTGCTCTGCCAAATGGTGAGGAAGTGGCAATTTAGTCGCCAACAATGCCAAATCCCTGTGCTATTTTATCTTTTAATACATCTTTTTATTTTTCCTTTTAAGGGGATCCAGAAATCAGATTTTATTCACCACGACATTGGGCAATGAATCGTGTTGTAAGTAACCTATGGGCAGCAGATTGATTATTTTTTTATTTATTTTTCCCCTATGAAAGAATGCAGATACATTTTCTTTGTTTTAAAGCTGACTGGACTGGAGCAGTGTGGTCACTTACTATGAAGAGGACTTCTGACTATGGTAAAACATTCAAGGTGCTAAAAGAGCATGTGCACTCCTTTGGGTTATGGAGCCGTTTCCTGCTGGCTTCTGTTATGGAGGAGGTAAGTAAAGATGCATTTTAGAAGGAAAACCTTAGAATTCATTGAAAGAGATGGCTATAGTTTAGTAGTTAGTCATGGGCAAAATTGTTGGCACCCCAGACATTTTTTCCAGAAAATCAAGAATTTCTCACAGAAAACTATTGCAGTAACACATGTTTTGCTATACTCCTGTTTATTCCCTTTGTGTGTATTGGAACAAAAGAAAAAAAGGAGGGGGGAAAAAGCAAATGGGACATAATGTCACACAAAACTCCAAAAATGGTCTGGACAAAATTATTGGCACGCTTAACTATTTTAGCCTTTTGCATGTGACTGTCATGTCCAAAAGGCTGCTGCTGCGCGCGATCGCGCAGGTGCGCCCCCATGAAAACCCCCCCCCCCCCCCCCGTTAGCCTAGAGATCAATGAATGGGAACATAGTCTTAGCAAAATGTACCACCCAAAGAAAGCCTAATTGGTGACGGGAAAAAAACAAAAGTAATTGGCGAATGTATAGGAGGTGAAAATCGTTCGGATGCATAAGGTGAAAAACGACTGAAGGCTGAATTGGTTAACTTAATATTTGGTTGCACACCTTTGGAGGAACCCCCCCCCCCTGAAATCGGTCACTTACTAGAACCATCAATAAGCTTCGTACACAGGGCCGGCCTTAGGTTTCACAGCGCCCTTAGCGTAACCAGATTTTGGTGCCCCCCCCCCCCCCCCCCCACATTCATCCTCTTCGCGTGTGAGCGCACCACACACATACACTAATGGGCGGGGTCGGGGGATCTGCTGCCTAAATACACTAAAAGGGGATCTGCGACTGCAAGACTAGGCACCTAAGCCTATATACACTAAAGGGGGGGGATCTGCCTACATATACAAGACTAGTAGCCTATATACACTAAGGGGGATGATCTGCCAGATCCCCCCTTAGTGTATATAGGCTTAGGCTACTAGTCTTGCAGTCGCAGATCCCCTTTTAGTGTATTTAGGCAGCAAACCCCCCCCCACATTAGTGTATCTAGCAGCATAAGCATATTCCCCCTTTAGCGTAGGGAGGTTGGGGAGCCTTACTTTTTGCTGGTCAGTCTTCTCTTCTTACTGTCTGCAGAACAGTCTGCAGACTTAGTGCCAGTGTAGGTGCCATGATTCTGGGAGCAGGACTCGTCGTCACTCAGGACATTGTCACAGGGCTGAGTGGCACACCTGCTGCGCGGTTCTCTGCAGCAGCCTGAAGTTCAGCACTCCTCTGTCCATCCTGATTCCTGACATATAGCTATAAGTGCCCCCAGTATAGGTAGCCAGGCATAGGTGACCCAGTAAAGGTAGCCAGGTAGGTGCCCCCAGTATAGGTAGCCAGTATACTTGCCCCAGTATAGGTTAGATAGGCATTTGTCCCAGCTATAGTTTAGATAGGTAGGTGCCCCCAGTACAGGTTAGATAGGTAGCTGCCCCCCAGTATAGGTTAGATAGGTATGTGCCCCCAGTATAGGTTAGATAGGTAGGTGCCCCCAGTATTGGCTAGATAGGTAGCTGCCCCCAGTATAGGTTAGATAGGTAGGTGCTCCCCAGTATAGGTTAGATAGGTAGCTGCCCCAGTATAGGTTAGATAGGTAGGTGCCCCCAGTATTGGCTAGATAGGTAGCTGCCCCCAGTATTGGCTAGATAGGTAGATGCCCCCAGTATAGGTTAGATAGGTAGATGCCCCCAGTATAGGTTAGATAGGTAGATGCCCCCAGTATAGGTTAGATAGGTAGCTGCCCCCCAGTATAGGTTAGATAGGTAGCTGCCCCCCAGTATAGGTTAGATAGGTAGGTGCCCCCAGTATTGGCTAGATAGGTAGGTGCCCTCAGTATTGGCTAGATAGGTAGGTGCCCCCAGTATTGGCTAGATAGGTAGGTGCCCCCAGTATTGGCTAGATAGGTAGCTGCCCCCAGTATAGGTTAGATAGGTAGGTGCCCCACAGTATAGGTTAGATAGGTAGCTGCCCCCAGTATACGTTAGATAGGTAGGTGCCCCCAGTATAGGTTAGTTAGGTAGGTACCCTCCCCTCATAGTGGAGGGGGAGCCGCGGGGAGGGCAGCCCGACCTCTCCCTCCCTTCCTGTCCGGGCGCTCTCCGTGCTCCCCCCTCCGATGAAGACTGCAGCAGGAAGCTAATTCAAAGAGAACAACTCACCTCCCTGGTTCCGATCGCCGGCGCCTCTCACTTGCCGCTGGTCTCCTCTTCTACATTAGTTACTGATACACGCTAAACTTCCACAGGAAGTTTAGTGTGTATCAGTAACTAATGTAGAAGAGGAGACCAGCAGCGGCAAGTGAGAGGCGCCGGCGATCGAAACCAGGGAGGTGAGTTGTTCTCTTTGAATTAGCTTCCTGCTGCAGTCTTCATCGGAGGGGGGAGCACGGAGAGCGCCCGGAGAGGAAGGGAGGGAGAGGTCGGGCTGCGGCTCCCCCCTCCATCATCGCATGTTTGCTCCCCAGCCATCACCCCCACCAGCGGCACCAGGGGGCGGGGCTAGACGGACCCAGCCGGGGTGCGCATCTTCCATTAGGACACATGTGGCCAGGAGGCAGGAGCGCCCCCTGGAAGCCGGCGCCCTGAGCGATCGCACTGGTCGCTCAGGTCAAAGGCCGGCCCTGTTCGTACACCTCTCGCCTGGAATTTTGGACCACACCTTTTGCAAACTGCTCCAGATCTCGTTTTTTGGAAGGGAGCCTTTTCCCAACAGCAATTTTAAGATCTCTCCACAGGTGTTCAATGGGATTTAGATCTGGACTCATTGCGGGCCACTTCAGAACTTTACAGCGCTTTGTTGCCACCAGATTTCATGATGCCTGGCACACATTCAAGGCACCCAGTGTCAGAGGCAGCAAAGCAATCCCAAAACATCACTGAACCTCCCATATTTCACTGTAGGTGCTGTTATTTTCTTTGTAGGCCTCATTCCATTTTCTGTAAACAGTAGAATGATGTGCTTTACCAAAAAGCTCTATCTTGGTCTCATCTGTCCACAAGACATTTTCCCAGAAGGAGTTTGGCTTACTCAAGTAATTTTGGCAAACTTTAGTCTTGCTTTTTTTTTATCTCTGTGTCAGCAGTGGGGTTATCTGCCATTTCATGTAAATGTAGACGGATAGTTTGCGTTGACAATCATGCTCCCTGAGCCTGCAGGAGAGCTTGAATTTCTTTGGAACTTGTTTGGGGCTGCTTATCTTCCATCCTCCTCTATCCTTCATTGCAACCTTTCATCAATTTTTCTCTTCCGTCCACGGAGCTTAGCTACAGTGCCATGGGCTGCAATCTTATTGATGATGTTGCGCACTGGACAAAGGCAAATCTAGATCTCTGTAGATTGACTTGTAACCTTGACATTGTTAATATTTTTCCATAATTTTGGTTCTCAAGTCCTCAGACAATTCTCTTCTCCTCTTTCTGTTGTCCATGCTTAGTGTGGCACACACAGACACACAATGCAAAGACTAAATGTTTCCATACATCAGGCAACTTGGCGGCTGATCGATCATCCAATTGGACTATTGTTATCGAATGGAAATCGATGCCGCCAAGTGCATGCTCGACTGACAGTGACCAATTTCGGGACGTAAATTGGTCACCTTGTCCATCGCGCATGCTGCAATATGTCGGCGAGCGACAAAATGATGAAAACCCCCACCGCAATGCATAAATGTGGTGACAGATGCCATGCACCGCTAGTGTGTATGCAGCTGTTAGAACCTGGCAAGATGGATGGTCACTGCGCGGAGGCTGCTACAGGACAGGTAATGTATAAATGCACAAACTGGGGGAGCACATTTATGCATTGGGGACGGTGGTGCGGATGCAGCAGGCTCAACCGATTCCCTGAAGATTTCATGCTGAAATCGGACAGGAATCTGCCTGTAGTATATGGGCAGCTTCGACAAGAGACAAATTTTATCTCTAATCAGATTCGATTAGAGATAAATTTCTTTGTCGCATCTGCCCATAATCGTCAGGTCTATGGTACTTCTCTCCTTTTTATCTGCTTTCAGGTGTGTCAGCTGTTACTTGCCCCAGGCAAGCTTAAAGGAGTATCACATGCTTAAAACCATTTTATTAATCCATAATTTTTAAAGCGTGCCAATAATTTTTGTCCAGCCCATTTTTGGAGTTTTCTGTGACCTTCTTATGTTAAATTAGTTTTTTTTCCCTCCCTTTTTGTTTTGTTCCAGTACACATCAAGGGAATAAACTTGTATAGCAAAACGTGTTACTGCAATACTTTTCTGAAAGAAATACTTGATTTTCTGGAAAAATTTCTGGGGTGTCAACAATTTTTCAGCCATGACTGTATAAAATGAAAATGCTTATAGCAATATTTGTATGTAACCACTACAGGACAGAGTGAAGAGAAAGATCCATGTTTCACAAGACTATGGTGATACGTGGAACGAGGCTCAGCTCCCATCTGTTACACAAGAACAATTCTACTCCGTCTTGGCAGCAAACAACGATTTGGTCTTCATCCACGTCGATGATGAAGGAGGTGTGTACATAGGTCTATAAAACCACATTAGAATGTCTCGCTCAGGGGCGCCGCCAGCATACAGGCGAGGCACACCCCTGCAGGGGGCCTCACTATGCTGCTGGCGGCGGGCACCAGGCGGAGAGGCAGGGAGAATTTCCCATTTGCCTTCCTCGATCCTGCCAGCTTCTATCTACTTCCTGTTCCCCCCCCCCCCCCCGCTGCTGAGCACATACTGGGGGCATATACCTATCTAAGCTATACTGGATGCATATACCTATGTAACCTATACTGGGGGCATATACCTATGTAACCTATACTGGGGGCATATACCTATGTAAGCTATACTGGGGGCATATACCTATGTAACCTATACTGGGGGCATATACCTATGTAACCTATACTGGGGGGCATATACCTATCTAACCTATACTGGGGGGGCATATACCTATCTAACCTATACTGGGGGGGGCATATACCTATCTAACCTATACTGGGGGGGGCATATACCTATCTAACCTATACTGGGGGGGCATATACCTATCTAACCTATACTGGGGGGGCATATACCTATCTAACCTATACTGGGGGGGCATATACCTATCTAACCTATACTGGGGGGGCATATACCTATCTAACCTATACTGGGGGGGGCATATACCTATCTAACCTATACTGGGGGGGCATATACCTATCTAACCTATACTGGGGGGGCATATACCTATCTAACCTATACTGGAGGGGCACCTACCTATCTAACCTATACTGGGGGACAACTATATGGGCTACCTATACTGGGGTGGGACCTATAGCTGGCTACCTATACTGCGGGCACCTATACCTGTCTCCACGTTGGGGGTGCATTTTTACGCCTCGCCCTGGGTGCAATTTAGCCTAGAAACTGCTAGTATGTGGCCACACCGCTTTGTTTTGAGGTGTGGCTATCCGTTTTTTAGAAGCGGCGCTTCTTTCGTTGATGGGGCCTCAAGTTATGGACTGCTTGGGGCCACCAAAACCTTAGCTGCACCCCTGGTCTCGCTTACCTTTTGCATCACAAATGAAGAACTTGAAAACACAAATCTTAAATAAATCTTTAAATCAAACAATTTTTCGTTTTTGAAATAAATCAGCAGATTTAATAATTTGAGATATCGTTTCTGAGTACCTTATGCAAAAAATAACAAGCTGATAGGAGATACAGATACCTCCCTAGTTCACAGTAGCATCTTGACGGATTGAATCTCCTCTCCCTTCTGAAAACACAGAATGAATAAAACCAAGTGTTCAACCAGGAGAAAATAAACAATGTCCTGAAGCTATATATATATATGTATGTATGTATGTATGTATGTATGTATGTATGTATGTATGTATGTATGTATATATATATATATGTATGTATGTATGTATGTATATATATATATATATATATATATATATATATATATATATATATATATATATATATATATATATATATATATATATATATATATATATATATATATATATATATATATATCCCAGCTGATCCCTGGAAAGCAGTAAAGCTGCTTGCTTTTTTGGCAGATGGAAACCGCTGTCTACCACACTGCAACAAGGCTCCCACAGTGTGATGTAAGTAGTACTACCTCAGTTCTGTGAGGCACTGACATCACACTGTGGGAGGGGTTTCGCAACAAAATCAGCCATACAAAGCCCCCTGATGATCCATTTGAGCAAAGGAATAGATTTCTCAGGGGAAAGGGGGTATCTGCTACGGATTGGCATGAAGTTCAATTCTTGGTTACGGTTTCTCTTTAAGTATCTACACCTGCCTCAAGTGGTTGGTTGCCCCTCATGCAACCTTATCTTTTGTGTATAAATTCTCCTTTCTTTATCTCTTCCAATTGGATGACATATTGTGCTATTTGGGCTCCAGTTGTCTGTGTTCTGTTTTCAAGGTGTTCAACCACCCTACCGGCATTTTAATCAGGTTACCTCTCTGTCTTTTATTTATTTTTTTATTTTTTTTCCAAGCCAAGTAAGCCCAGTTTGTCTGACCTTTCTTGGTAAGTGAGACCTTCCATCCCTCTGATAACTTTAGTTGCCAGTCATTGTACCTGTTCTAGAAGGTCTGTGTCCTTACTATAGTGTGGTCCCCAAAACTGTAACCCATATTCCAGGCCTCACAAGTGATGGAAGAGTCTCTTCCATCACCCCTCTTCCACCACCGTGTGGCGCTGTAACGCTAACACGGTTTCCTGGATCCTGATCACATGTCATAGAGGACCTGCCGAAACTACAGAGCCACCAGTGGAGCAAAAGAAGCCGCACAGATCAGGTAAATAAAGCTTCTTGCTCCCAGGCACCAAACCAGTTATCCCGTTAGAGGTTTGTTACACAAGCAGCTTCAGACGAGGTATCTTGTTTAATGCTGCTAAGAAGTTAAGTTACCATTGCATGGCATTGTATACGGCTACTTAACTTATCAACCAGTAACCCCAAGTGCTTCTTTACTCTGTTTTTAAAGTTACCCCAAACTATCCTGCTTAACCACTTAAAGAGAACCCGAGGTGTGTTTAAAGAATGTTATCTGCATACAGAGGCTGGATCTGCCTATAGAGCCCAGCCTCTGTTGCTATCCCAAACCCC